>NC_086155.1:135709202-136012232 GCF_035149785.1 Candoia aspera
AACTCCAACATGAACCCGGCTATTTTGAGCTAGCGGGGGAACTGAAATATACATTCTTCTGGCATATTCCCTTTGGCCTGGGTTAGCTGGGTAAGGAAAAACACACACTAAGATGACATGGTCACCTCCTGAAGGAGAAAAACTCCCACTATTTTGGACAACATTTTGGAAAGAAATAAAATCAAATTCAAGTTCATAACACATGCTGTTTGATCAAGCCCAGGCTTTCCTTCGCCTGCAAGCACCCTGTCCAAAGGATAGAAAGGGATGTTCTTATGAAAAGTCTATTGTGTTTTTATAGTTTTTAATTCTGTAAGCTGCCCAGAGTCACTGTATATGAGTTGGGAGGCCTTATAAATTTGTATAAAAATAATAATAATAATGATGATGATGATGATGATGTCTACTTTTAATTCACATAAGAGTGCATTTTTTATTTTTCAAGGAAGTAGAGAGAAATCACAAGGCTAGTTATCTTCTATCCTTCATACTTTAAAGTACGACTGTATATAGCATTGCTAAAAATGTTAACTCAAATGTAAATCATCTTGAGTTCAGTGGAGTTTGTCCTCATATATGAACATTGAATGCTAATGGTTGTACTGAAAATATACAATTTCATTCAAAGCAGTCAACATTTAAGTCCTATGGCTTTAAAGCTTCATGAAAGTAAAATGTAGTGATTTGAGTCAGGAAGACATGATAGAACGTATTAACTTGATTTATCAAAATGTTGTTTGGCCCATTTTTAGATAGACTTTTGTTGTTGTTCATTCGTTCAGTCGCTTCCGACTCTTCGTGACTTCATGGACCAGCCCACGCCAGAGCTTCCTGTCGGTCGTCAACACCCCCAGCTCCCCCAGGGACGAGTCCGTCACCTCTAGAATATCATCCATCCACCTTGCCCTTGGTCGCCCCCTCTTTCTTTTGCCCTCCACTCTCCCTAGCATCAGCATCTTCTCCAGGGTGTCCTGTCTTCTCATTATGTGGCCAAAGTATTTCAGTTTTGCCTTTAATATCGTTCCCTCAAGTGAGCAGTCTGGCTTGATTTCCTGGAGGATGGACTGGTTTGATCTTCTTGCAGTCCAAGGCACTCTCAGAATTTTCCTCCAACACCACAGTTCAAAAGCATCGATCTTCCTTCTCTCACCCTTCCTTATGGTCCAGCTCTCGCAGCCATATCTTACTACGGGGAACACCATTGCTTTAACTATGCGGACCTTTGTTGTCAGTGTGATGTCTCTGCTCTTAACTATTTTATCGAGATTTGTCATTGCTCTTCTCCCAAGGATTAAGCGTCTTCTGATTTCCTGACTGCAGTCAGCATCTGCAGTAATCTTCGCACCTAGAAATACAAATTCTTTCACTGCTTCTACATTTTCTTCCTCTATTTGCCAGTTATCAATCAAGCTGGTTGCCATAATCTTGGTTTTTTTGAGGTTTAGCTGCAAGCCAGCTTTTGCACTTTCTTCTTTCACCTTGATCATAAGGCTCCTCAGTTCCTCTTCGCTTTCAGCCATCAAAGTGGTATCATCTGCATATCTGAGATTCTTAATGTTTCTTCCAGCGATGGATTCCTCAAGCCCAGCATGTCGCATGATGTGTTCTGCGTACAAGTTGAATAGGTAGGGTGAGAGTATACAGCCCTGCCGTACACCTTTCCCAATCTTAAACCAGTCCGTTGTTCCGTGATCTGTTCTTACTGTTGCTATTCGGTCGTTATACAGATTCTTCAGGAGGCAGACAAGATGACTTGGTATCCCCATACCACTAAGAACTTGCCACAATTTGTTATGGTCCACACAGTCAAAGGCTTTAGAATAGTCAATAAAACAGAAATAGATGTTTTTCTGAAACTCCCTGGCTTTTTCCATTATCCAGCGGATATTGGCAATTTGGTCCCTAGTTCCTCTGCCTTTTCTAAACCCAGCTTGTGCATCTGGCAATTCTCGCTCCATGAATTGCTGAAGTCTACCTTGCAGAATCTTGAGCATTACCTTACTGGCATGTGAAATGAGTGCCACTGTTCGATAGTTTGAACATTCTTTAGTGTTCCCCTTTTTTGGTATGGGGATATAAGTTGATTTTTTCCAATCTGATGGCCATTCTTGTGTTTTCCAAATTTGCTGGCATATAGCATGCATTACCTTGACAGCATCATCTTGCAAGATTTTGAACAGTTCAGCTGGGATGCTGTCATCTCCTGCTGCCTTGTTATTAGCAATGCTTCTTAAGGCCCACTCAACCTCACTCTTCAGGATGTCTGGCTCTAGCTCACTGACCACACCGTCAAAGCTATCCCCAATATTGTTATCCTTCCTATACAGGTCTTCCGTATATTCTTGCCACCTTTTCTTGATCTCTTCTTCTTCTGTTAGGTCCTTGCCATCTTTGTTTTTGATCATACCCATTTTTGCCTGGAATTTACCTCCAGTGTTGCTAATTTTCTGGAAGAGGTCTCTTGTCCTTCCTATTCTATTGTCTTCTTCCACAGCATTGCTTGTTTAAAAATAATTCCTTATCTCTACTGGCTAACCTCTGGAATTTTGCATTTAATTGGACATATCTCCCCCTATCACTGTTACCTTTTGCTTTCCTTCTTTCTTGGGCTACTTCTAGTGTCTCAGCAGACAGCCATTTTGCCTTCTTGGTTTTCTCTTTCTTTGGGATGTATTTTGTTGCCGCCTCCTGAACAATGTTGCGAACTTCTGTCCAGAGTTCTTCCGGGACCCTATCTACTAAGTCCAGTCCCTTAAATCTATTCTTCACCTCCACTGCATATTCCTTAGGAATATTAGTGAGCTCATATCTAGCTGATCTGTGGGTCTTCCCTAATCTCTTGAGTCTGATCCTAAATTGTGCAATAAGAAGTTCGTGATCGGAACTACAGTCAGCTCCAGGTCTTGTTTTTACCGACTGTATAGATGTCCGCCACCTTTGGCTGCAAAGGATGTAGTCAATCTGATTTTGGTGTTGTCCATCTGGTGAAGTCCACGTATAAAGCCATCTCTTAGGTTGTTGGAAGAGAGTGTTTGTTATGCAGAGTGAGTTGTCTTGGCAGAATTCTATCAGCCTATGTCCTGCTTCGTTTTGTTCTGCCAGGCCATGCTTACCTGTAATTCGAGGTGTCATTTGACTGCCCACCTTAGCATTCCAGTCTCCCGTGATGAAAATAACATCTCTTTTAGGCATGTTGTCCAGTAGGTGCTGCAGAACCTCATAGAACTGCTCTACTTCAGCTTCTTCAGCATCTGTGGTTGGGGCGGATATTTGGATCACTGTGATGTTAGATGGCTTGCCCTGGATTCGAATTGAGATCATTCTATCGTTTTTTGGATTGTATCCAAGCACTGCTTTAGCCACTTTACTATTAATTATGAAGGTTACTCCATTTCTTCTGTGGTCCTCTTGTCTACAGTAGTAGATCTGGTGGTCATCTGATGTGAAGTGGCCCATTCCAGTCCATTTCAGTTCACTGACGCCCAGAATGTCTATCTTTAATCTTGACATCTCACCAATAACCACATCCAATTTGCCCTGGCTCATAGATCTTACATTCCAGGTTCCAATGGTGTGTTGATCCTTAGAACATCGGATTCGCTGTTCACCACCAACACCGTCTGCCGCTAGCCGTCCTTTCGGCTTTGAGCTAGCTGCGTCATCATGTCTGGGGCTAGTTGAACTCATCCTCTGTTCCTCCCCAGTAGCATTTTGACCATCTTCCGACCTGGGGGTCTCATCTTCCGATGGTATACCGACATATCTCTGGTTGTACTGATCCATTTAGTTTTCACGGCAAGAATACTGGGGTGGGTTGCCATTACCTTCCCCAGGGATTGCATTTAGTCTGACCTCTCTGTCATGACCTTCCCATCTTGGGTGGCCCTTCACGGTTTAGTTTATGGCATCACTTAGGTGCTCAAGCTCCAGCACCATGACAAGGTAACGATCCTTTGCTGAAGAGATAGACTTTTACTGATATGTAATAATATACAGTTGATCCAATATTGGTCTAAGAATCTCTGAAGTGTTAAATCCAAGTGGATTCATGCAAGCCTGTATATTCTTGACATGCAAGATGATTTTGGAATGGAGCAGTAGACTACATGTCTTGGGGCCAGGCTATTTGCAGGACCGCCTTTCTCCAGTTACATCCACCTAGCCCACCATAGTGGGGAGGCAGGGCATGTTGTGGGTCTCTTCAATTAGGAAGGTACATCTAGTGGGACCAAGGAAAAAGGCCTTCTCCATAGTGGCTCCCTCCCTTTGGAACGTCATCCCCCCAGATATAAGATTGGCCCCCTCCTTGCTCCTGTTCTGGAAGGCCCTGAAGACGTGGTTCTGTCGATGGGCCTGGGGACCCCAGGCCACTTCAGAGCCAATCAAGTGGCTGGTATGAATGCGTTTGCTGCTGCTGGGGGGTGTCTATTGTGTTTTTATGTTTTTTAATTCTGTAAGCTGCCTGGAGTCATCATGTGTGAGTTGGGCAGCCTTATAAATCTGTTTAATAAATAAAATAAAATAAATATTTTTTTTTACACTTTTAAAACAATTTGCATTTGGGAGCCACAGGGGATACTAAGACATACAGTCCAGATGCTTTTAACGCTATCTGTTGATTGGGGTATTTTTTTTCTTTTTTATTATTTGAAAATAATTATAGAATAAAAGGATACCTACAACAGTATTATCAATCTAATGTGTCCTCAGAATTAGTAAGTATGATGGGAAGGGGAAGGGGAGAAGAGAAGAGAAGAGAAGAGAAGAGAAGCAAGGTTTTGGAATATATGTTATAAACAAAAACAACTTTACAAATTTAATCATATGGCTTGAAAGTCGTCTTTCTTGTGCCTTTTTCAATCCATCCAAAAACCAGTTCAAATGTTGACAATCAACACATATCAATTCATTGTTGCTAATGAAGTGTCTATTTTTCCTTCAGTTTAGCCACCTCTTTCCCCATACTAGAAAAGTCTATAACACTTGATTCCAAATATTAGAATATACCCAAGAAAAATATATTCATTTTTAATAAATAACAAAGGAATAATATTATGAGAGGCCCAGTTTACCCCCAAATGAATTCAACTACCATTTTTAAAATGAGGTTATCCCATAATGTAAGCTTTTCATGGGAAGAGGGATCAAAATAATATCTAAGTCCCAAATATTTTCCAGTATTATCTGCAGATATGGGAAGTGACCCACATGCAAATAGAGATTTCAATACTTACAAGGATTTTAGTGAAGTCAAATAATAATTATCAGGTTTAGCTCAAGAATTGAATTCTGAAGTACATTATTTCAGCCAATAACCAAAGTAGAATGTCCAATGATAAGCTAAAGTTAAAACCTTTGGCTATGGAATAGTAAAACAACATTTCACAACAGATACAGTAGTGGGGAAAACAAGCTGTAATTTAAATATCAAGGAAATATAAAGTATAAATACCAAGGAAATAGGTCCAAGTTAGAACACAGAGTAGGATTCCTGCCCAGCTTAACTGTGATATTTGCCTCATTAAAACTAAAAGCAGGGTTTATTTGCTGTATTTTAATCCTACTCACTACAGTAAAAGATGAGAGAAAAACATAATATGACAACCAGGAGATGTTCTCAATTTTATAGATTCAATGGCAGCAAAGGAGGTAAGGTAAGATCAGTGATGGAACAGGAAACATTAGAATTCTTCTGTATTCTGTATTAAGAGGGACTCATTTTTATAACCATCTGTTATGGGACACACTAATGCATTTATCTGTGGTCAGGGTTGAATTATCTCATTTAAAAAGAAGCTAAAATTAAAGGCTTAGAGGATAAGTTAAAAACTTATTAATTCTTCTTGAATCATATCCATCTTCTGACAGATGCAGCTGTTTGATCTCTGCTAAATACAAACTTAGCAAGTTCTATGCAGCTGAAACAGAATTTTATTACATTGCACCAGGCAACAATATTGGAATAACAAAAAAAGAAAAGCTGTCCAGTAAATTACTGGGTAGATTTAAATTGCTGTTCTAACAAATAAAGCAAAATAATACTGTAGCATCTATTTAGGGTATAAATGAGAATGGATCTACAAATTCCATATCTAGTAATCAACATTTTAAAAGTTAATTCTAAATTCAACTTATTCTTCACTAATAAAAGATGAAACAGAAAGTGAGATTGACACATTTTTTTCACCTGACCAAGTGGTTAGAATGATTTAGGCAGTTTGGTCTAGTGGTTAAGGTGCTGGGCTAGAAACCAGGAGACTGTGAGTTCTAGTCCCACCTTAGGCATTAAAGCCAGCTGGGTGACTTTGGGCCAGTCACTCTCTCTCAACCCAACTCCCTCAGAGGGCTGTTGTGGGGAAAATAGGAGGAGGAAGGAGTATTAAGTATGTTCCCCGCCTTGAGTTATTTGAAAAATAATAAAAGTGGGATAAAAAATAAATAAATAAATAAAGCAGCAAGACTTGAGGTTTTGCCTCTTATATTTGTAAGAAAAGAAAGAAGAAAAATAGGCATGTTGTACAGGAGTTGGGAAGGTTTAAAATAGACAAATAGGTCCCCTTATTATTGAAAAAAAGAATGTTTGTTTATTAAATTTGTATGCTGCTCAACTCCCAATGATTCTGGGCAGTTCACAGTAAAAAAAACATTAAAAACAAATAAAAATAAAAGATGAAAAGATGAAAAAAGTAGACAGGAACAAAAAAGAAACAGACTTACACAACCCAAGATCACATTTCATCTGGATACTGACTAAAATAAAATTATTTGTTTGATTTTGATCATGCTGCCAATTGCTGGTAGCAGGACCTTGTGTGTTTTAGAGACCACAAAATGATGCTGGAGGACTGCATTTGGCTTGTAGGCTACTTGCCCATCTCTGATTTTTATGTATATCATATTGCATCATGATAATCTATATCCTTGTTCAGAAATTTTTACACAGACTGTTATGAGAAAAACTAAAAGAAGGCTAGCCATGTATTAAAATGTATGTGTAAAAGAAGGGTTTATTACATTTCCATCCCAGCAGTGCTACAAGAACAAAAGTAAGGGAGAAATTATTCTCTCTTTTACTCACCCCACCATTTTTCTTAACCTTATTAAGTAACTTTTACTGAGAAAAATGACAGTCGAAAGGACATTCAGCGAGCTGCACAGACTTTTGACATTCTAATTATGTATTTTTCTACCTGCCCATGAGTACACTTCTCAATTCCTATATCTGATTTGTAGCATTGTCAATATTATCTGCTAAAATGCTTCTGGTAAAGGTAGATTGGTAATCACATAGTTATGGAACCCATCTGCTTGACAAGTGCCCTTTCTGTAAGGAAAATAGAACTAATTGTCAGGAATACCTAGGATTTTTTAAAATGCTATTGCTATTTTTTTTTAAAAAAAAAACTAGGAGAAAGGATCATGTAGGACTGGGATAAGTTTTTCTAAAGGTCTGACACAAACAGGCAATAATGGACCAAACTGAAAATAAATAAACTATGACAAGAACCTCTGGATAATGTTTATATTTATTTAATTATACAATCATTAATAGATTGCCCACTTTACAAGAACTTGAAGTTGTTTCCAGTTATCGTTTTCAATAAAAACAACAGACAACAGTCCAGCCTAAAGTAATTATGTTTACTGTTGAAAAGTTTTTGAATATTAAAGAAAATTAAGTATAAAAATCCTACAAACAAAGCTTTTGATTTCTTGTTGGATTCCTGCACAATTTCATTTTTCTTTTTAAAGACAAGATGGAAGTCTATTTGTGTAGCCAGCCTCTCCCTTTTAAATAGCTATCTTGCTTGAAACAATATAAAAACATCATATATGTCTTTAAAATCCCTTTCTCGAACAAATACAGCTTTAGTGTCATTGTCTGCTTAAGTCATTAAACTATTAAACATCTTAACAGTCGCTTCTAAGGAAACACAGTAACGCATATCTGCAATGAATCAAACACTTTTATTTTAATTAAATAATGATTATCTCAAGGGTCGCTTGGATAACTAATTGGGGTCCCTTCCACAAGAAACAAGTTTCTCAGGTTGAACATCCTGCCCAGACAGCAAATACAATGGGGAAACAAGACTACTATAAAGGCAGCAATGAGATTCAGGAAAAGCAGCATCCGGTGTGTCCGTGAATAAATGTTGATGACCTGGAAAGACCTGGCCAGAAAAAAAGGAAGAAAAAGAAACAAAAGGAAAAAGAAAAAGAAAAGGGTAAGATTTATGATATATATATATACTGAGCAATACACCAGGGGTCCATTTGCCTTTATCATTTATTCTGATCTATGCTTGTTTAGAATACCAGTGAACCGTTTGTTGGAGTGATTGACCTTTGGAGCTATTCCACCATAACAATCAAGAAAGGAAAATGAAGGAGGTCATTAAATGAATGGCAATTTGGCAAAACAGAGTCTGCACAGACAGCCATGTGGCTTGAAATCATTTTCTCAATGTTGGCACAGTGAAAAGGATGGGCAAGGCATAGCCAGTTTGAAACCCAACACATTCCTAAGGCTCAGTCCAAGAGAATTATTTTTTTAAAAATCCATCCATAGATACTTTAGGGGATAATACTGACCTCATTTTAGTTATAGTTTGTAAAATGCCCTCTTAAAGTATTACTCAAACCAAAATGTAACCTTACGGAGGAGGGCATTGCACCAAAATGGTGGAAGGCTGCAAAGTCTATGCAAATATTGAGCAATGGACTGAGGATTTTTTAAAAAAATGCTAATAGTGAAAAGGTGACAAAGGTCACATGTATGTGAGAGGTCCTTGAGTCCTGTAGAGTGATTTGAAAGACAATGAAGAAAAGAAGACAGGAAGTCAGTAACAGAGACAGAAATGTTAGAAAAAATGCTGGCATGGTGTGTTTCACCTATGGAAATGAGGGTTTTTTTTTGTTTTTTTGCTTTAATTGTTTTTTGATAATTGCATTGTGTTTTATTCTTCACTGCCCAGAGTTCTTTTGGGTAGATTTATTAAATTTCTTTAATAAATATATATGTCTTTGATGTGGCAAAAAAAGGCACCAGCTGAGCTTTGGAAGTATTCACATTTTAAAAAGCAGACTTACTCTATTAATGCCAACCTATAAACCTTTTAGCACCTGTTACAGCTAAATATACTGGGTTTCTTCTCTAAATAAACTCAAAAATAACTAAACAAAAATCTCTGCTTCAGAAAAATTTAAATTTCTGAAAACTGGTCCATAACACATGAATCTGAATCTTTAGAGCTACATTTTTGCCACACAATCACACAGAAAAAACTTCTGGCCATGTTGCATGTGATATCACAATAAAATTTTGCAAAGACAATTTAGTTTGATAAAATGCAGTAAATTAAGAGGATGTGCACTTGAAAACTCTTGTAGAAAATACTGATTCACTGAATGGCAACCATATATGACCACAAATGTGACCACAAAAGAGGTCCCAGCTATTTGAAAGCAGGATGTTCAGGAGAATTTGATTACCACATCCATGACATTTTAAAAATTGCCATTTTCTTTTCAACAGCAATTTCTTTGATACAAAAGAAAGATAATTACAGCTTGAAACATGGGAGAGTCATGAATCAGTAAAACTCACATAATAATTGTGTGAGTGAGAGAGAATTTGGCAAAAAGATTAGGGCTATTCATATTTGAAATTAAGTCTTCTTCAAATACCCTTCTTATAATAGGTGTCATTTATTTGGATGAGTGACCATTATTGATAATGCAATCCAAATATTTTTCTAAGGACAGAAAACCAGTAAGGAGGAAGCTGCTATATTGCTAGCACAGGAGCAGAAAGGAGGAGGAAAGAAAAACAGTTATTTGGTAAACCATTAAAAATATTTACAGTATGAAGTACATATTTGAATACATAAATTTCCCCCACAATCTTTAGGGAGATAGGGCTATTGATAACATGAATTTACTAAACTTATTTTGGAAAATAATACACATATATTAAAAATACACTGTGAATAGTATGTGTGTTTTCCAAAGAGAGCCAGTAGATGGCAGTATAGACTACACATGGACTTCAATTCTGTACAGTACTGAACAACAATGATAAACACTTGAATTAATCATAGCTATGCTTAGGAACACCCTAAGACATCACCATATCATGGATTCTTATTCCAAAAGTTCTACATTGATATAAATAGATTTTGGCACCAGTTGGATAACAATAAAAACAACAACAATTTTCTATTCTGTCAAGCTTAGTTGAAGTATATTCAATTACCACTTCTAGAAGCAGCAATACATTCCCATTTTCCCTATATCAACAAATATTTTGCAATGGAAATAAGTCACATACAAGATGAAACTATTTGTGTACTTGTTTTGTAAAGGAAACATCTCAAAAATACTCAACTGGAATTTGTAAAGCAAGTGTCCATAATACACATTGAAAAAACAACAACAAAAGGCTTGAATTGGCACACTAGCTATTATGGAGATTATAGGGTAGTCTCCCACAAAACAATCATATGTGTTTCTGCTTAGACACAGAAATAGAGTCAGTAACCTATGTATTGTTACACTGCCCACTGTACCACCTGTGGCTGTGCCACCCATGGCGTCCAATACTCATGGACTGGATTATCAGAAAGTTTAGTTTTCTTTCTGACCAAGAAATTATAATCTTCCTTCCACAAGACCTAACTTGGACAACCACTACAAAGGTGGTCAATTTACTTGCAATAGCTATGGCTTGCAGAAGCCAACTAATATCCTTTTCTCGTTATTAATTGTGTCAAGGGTTTTTTTGTTGTTGCTCTGTATTTAAAATTTTGTATCGGTGTTTTATTGGTATTTCTATATTTTAAATTCCATATTTGTGTTTATTGGTCTGATAATAACTTCACTTTGAAAAAAAGATAATTCCAAGGTAAAATATAGTACTGAATATCAAGAGTAATTCTATATTTCTAGAAAATGTATTATTAATAAAGATGTTTCAGAATTTTGCATCTGTACTGTTAATTTTCATAATTTCTGCTTTTATGTTATTTATTACAAAATTAAATGGAAAACAAATACTGTCCTGATGAGATCAAGTTCATTCACGTACTGTATATGGTGGATTTTGGCACTGCCGCTGGTTCTCAGGAAGGAGGGAGCACATTCCAAGGAGATAAGAGGATTCACAGTCCAGAGAGCAATGCAGGGAGAACAAAGAGGTTCAGGATAGCCCCGCCATAAAGTCTCCCAGGTTATTTCCCCTTAGATCAGTTAGAGTAGCTTTAGTCTGGCAAGATTCTGTCTGTATGGTGAGAGCAAATAAAGAACTGGAGTTTTGAATGCACTGACTCGTCATTGTTCTTAGGCTGGGCCTGACACATAGGAATATTAGTGGATATCATTTATTTATCAAATGTGTATGCCACCAAATCTTTTAAACTTATTGTGGCTTACAGCATACTAAAATGTAATATCCCCCCCCATTTATTAAAACATTTAAAGCACAGTACTCAGGAGTAACAATAATTATAAACCCCCAACTAGCCATGATCATAATAATTACCCTCCAGAAAAACTTGGTGTTTAAAAGCTTCCAGAATACTGTTAGGGACCAGCCTAATTATTAGATAGATGCTGTAGGGGCACCATTATAGAAAATTAGCACCTTCTGGCCTCAGCCCTTCTCACCTCATTAAATGGAGGATCAGAAGCAGCTTCTCCCAGGAGGGCCTCCTCATCTGGTTATAATAGGTAGTCCTGTAGGTATCCATGTACCAAGCCATATATGTTTTATAAGTCAGATCAGCACTTTGAACTGTGCCCAGAAACCTATTGGTAACTCCTTGCGAGGTAGTCCAGACAAGAAGCACACCCAGAAGAACTAGCTTGACTTTATTGTAGGGTTACATTAACAGAATCTTGCAAATCTGAAAATACATTTTCCCCCATCACTTTTACAGCCCAAGAAACTAAAGAGGGTCCCTTCTGAGATGTTTGTCACACCCACATTCCTGTTGCAGGTAAGCTGTCTCTTATTTGACTGTTGCCCTGGCAGCGGCTCTTCCGTCTCCCAAGGTCATTCCCACGTACCATTACAGTAACTAACTCAAGGCCAGCAAGTTAGGGGTGTTCATAGTGATTAACACCAGTCAACCTCTACATTTTGGACCATCTGCCATTTCCAAACGGTCTTTAAAGGCAGCCCCGCATAGAGTGCCTTGCATTGGTCTAACCAAGTGGTGATAAGGGCACAAGTCACTGTAGCTAGGCCCTTCTGCTCAGAAAGTGTTCTAATTGGTGCACCAAGCAAATCTGGGCAAAGGCCCTTGGGTTATGGCAGCCACCTGCCCATCTTACCAGTGAGTCCAGAGGATTCCCAAGTTGTAAATTAGCTCCTAAGGGAGCATGGCTACCCCTTTTAAGAGGCAACACTGGAATGGGTGAATCTGAACAACATTGTTAGCAAATGCTACATAAACCAATTACTGCGGGCAGGCAGGAAGTCTTTATGCTCAACCTTCTCTAAAAAGGAATTCACTACCTAAAGAAGGCTTCTAGTCAATAGCAGTAAGGGAGGATAAATAGTAATACTTTGTCTCCCTAATCATCAGAATGTAGACCTAAACTTGGGCTCATTCCCATGCTTCAGGTTCATTTTTACACTTCCTCCACCCACATTCTAGGCAACATTTCTGGCCCTTCATGTTCTAGAGTTCCTCCGTAAACCAAGGAACATGCTGAGGATTGCCACACAGGGTATAGTGTCAAGGTTCCAGGTCAACCTTCTGTTGCCAGAGACTAACCAGGATCTCAGTGAAACTGCCTATCACTGTTGGGAAAACCTCCAGTACCCTTTGGAAATCATCTGGCTCCATTAGACACCTAGGTGTATCCCACTTAATCAATCAATCATTAAACTTAAGGACAATCTAATAAACCCAAAACTTTATTTATTTTGTTGCACTTACAAGTATAATTTATTATCAGCAAGACTTTGGATAAAATAAATATCCTTACTGCTATGTCTAGACACTTGTGACTGGAGATCTTCAAGATTTAGAGCACTCAATGAGCACTGTTTCTGATTTCTCCTGTTCAGTTGTTGCTATATATCTGCAGGTTTGTCTAGCTATACTATCAATTTCTAGTCCTTTCAACAGCATCTCCAGTCAGGCACATGGAAATACCCTTTTATGGCTGAATAATAAAGATAACAACAGAAACCAGAAAACTAAAAATTATTCAATCTTTATGTAAAAGCAATTTCACACTTACAGAATATCTTCAGAGAAGGTATAGAAAGGATATTGCTTTCTCTACAACATTTTATTTTTATTTATTTATTTAATTTGTCCCCGCCCATCTCCTCCCGTCGTGGAACTCTGGGCGGTTTACAACAATCGATTAAAAACAATAACCATAACATTCTAGATTTTCCCCATAAAAGTTTACATTTATATTACAAAGATGCAAACTTCAGTTAGATGGTCTAACTGAATAGTCTAAAAAATAGTCCATCAAAGTAAATAGGATAAAAGATGCAGGAAGCTGAGAAATTTGGGGGTACTACATCAATGCTGGAAACCTCTGGATTCCATCCGAAGACATAGTATTTTTATCCTCTTGGCATCCAGATTGGAGTAGTGGCAAGGTGGGTCTATGATACTGAAATTCAGTGGTGGAATCTGAAGAGGATGTTTGGGGCTGTATCTGAACCTCAGCTGGCTGTATGCAAACCTGGTGGTCTGGGTTCTGCATCTATATCCTAGTACATTTTTAAAAGGTAGGGGAAGCATGCCAAGCATGGCTTCCAGAATTATTTACCAGCAGTGGTTGTAGGAGGAGTCAGTTTTATGCCCTGTAATGAAGTAAGGTGTTGCATCTGCATTTGTTCATGTTTGTGAGGAACTAATCAGGATGGGTCCATATATGTTCCTTCTGTATGTATCTTTGTTTGTGAGAGACAGATGGTATTATGGGTGCTATATGTGTTGTCTCTCTGCGTGTTCTGCTGTCCCTCACATAGCATCTACTGTATATGTGTTTGTGTACATGTGTGCACTGGGAAGAACTGTGGACAGCATATGGTCTGCTCTGGATCATGTGACCTGGAGAGAGGATGAAGGACTTGGAATGAAGCAAATGGCAGCATTCTGAGTGGTTGCCCAAATGCTTCTTCCATAAGGATGCATTGGAAAAAAAATGTATAGAATGTGTTTTTCTGCATCTCCCAGTCACGTCCAGCCCATTTTCAAACATGTTCTTTCTTTTGCTGACTTCTCCAGAATACCATTCTGTTCAGAGTGTTATCCTGATGGCTGGCTGGCTGATTGACAGAATTTTGCACCCCTTTTCTTAATTTCTTTCCAACTTTCTGTTGGGTTGGAAAGAATGAAGAGGTAGGATTTCTCCCTGCTGCTTCAGAAAAAAACTGCCTAGTACTGGACACTTTCTTTAAAAGATCTGGAACATCAAGGCAGCCTGCTCATGTTCAAATTCTCCATTTCCTAGTATCCCGGTACTTATCTTTTACAAGTACTCTATTTCAGGATTTTAATCTATTTATTACTGTACTATTTTAACAAATCACATAATCTGAACGACAATGTGAAGTCCCTATTCATACTAGATGCACCATCTGGTTTTAGAACATCCATCAGCTGCTCTTTCTACTGTCATTTTTTTGGGGCTCTGAAAAATTATTAATCCCAAGCTTCACATCTACATCTGCAATATCATTACCTGCATTAATTCTATCATTCACTTCAGTATTTTTACAAACTGCAGCCAAGTGACAATTCGGAAAATTATGAGCAGGTTAATGTTGCATGACTGACCAATCCATATCCTGAAGTTAAAAGAATGAAAGATGTATCTTTAAATGCAATGCAGGATGCTTATTACATAAAAAGGAATCCTCTTCACTTAATACTTTTTTGCAAGACCGCATGAGTGGCATTTGTTTAAAAGACAAGAAGTTGGTGGCAGGGAAGCATCTCTCAGACAAGAACCTAGCATAGATAAACTTACCTTTATCTAGCAAGGTAAATCAACTTGCTCATATTATTACTCACTATGCAAACAACTTTTGCATAAAAACATCTTTTACACACTATTTTTTATCTATATGCACCAAATCGTATGGGAGTACCAAACTGGGGGAACCTGTATCAGATGATCTGCAATAATTATAAGAATCAAGGATCGAAGTGTGCATCTCCTCATATTTCAATGACCATTAAATGCAAAGCCTGTAGAACACAGTATGTGCCATGAGAATTTGAATATTTGAAAGGGTTTCTGTCAGCGGGATTGGATCCAATATCAGCAGAGAATTCCACAGCCACTATGTATGTTAAAATCTAAATCAAGACTAAGCATGCTCATCAACCTCCTAGAAGAAGACACTTGAACTGTAGTGAAGGATGATATGAGCAAACCTAGCATCTGGAAATGGCTGTGCTGTACTAATTTTAGAATATAATTAACTCTTTGCTCATATTATACTTTATGTCCATGATTTCAGCTGCACTTTCATTTTATACAAAAAAATTAGGAAATTCCCCTAATTCTTATATAATTCATGTATGAGAGACCACTTGGTAAACAACTTAAGTTCCCTTTACTACTTCTATGATATTATTTATTTATTTGATTTCTATAGCTGCCCATCTCCGCAAGTGACTCTGGGTGGCTTATGCTAGGATTACTGTTTTATTTTCCCATCTTGAAGTAAAGTATTGACATCCCAAGCAAAGGGGATAAATCTAGTTTTGTGTATTTCTAGATCTCAGACCTGCTTTTGATTAATTCCAAGGAAATTGTTATGGATGAAGTTAGAAGCATTGGTTTGATAACTGACTTTTGTTTCTAATGTTGAGCTAAGTAGTCAGACTGAATTACAGGTGCATTATGAATAAAAAAGGTCATGTATCTAATTCAATTTTAATTACAAGAGAATATGTCAAGGATCAGTGCTAGCTGCATTTCTATTTAAAATTTTGGGCAGTGTTTTTAATGATTCACTGATCTACATTTACTGACACTGTTGTACTGAAGGTTTTTATATCCATTTACACCGTATATCTTGTGTTCTCAGGTCATGATGAAAATGCTACATATTTTGACAATTTTACTTTGTATTTGTCTAAGAAACAAGTATTTCATTATTTTTTAAAATTTTATTTGAACAAATTAGGAAAACATTGAAATAAATATAACACAATAAAGAAAAACACCCCAAGCCAAGACATGTTCATAAATGGATGGAATCCAGTAAGAATTTGTTAATAGACTAAAAATGGAACCAAGTGTGACTATTGCTAAAATGTTTTTCATTTTTTTTCTAGCATGCTAACTTTTTAGCCAGTGCTATTTTCCACACTTCTAAGCAGCACTTGGCAAAGAAACTTAGTTTTTCAGTATTTCACTGGAATAAATGTGAACAGAAAAACAAATTGAATATCTCATGCTGTACCATTTTATATGTTCCAGACGAACTAGATAATCGTTACACTAGAATTAATTACTCTGAGGTTGGGCTTATTATAGGCTATTGTGTAATTTTTGAATCCCCTCAAAAAGTTTCAAACTAAATGAATAACTAATAGGCCCCACCCACTACTTTTTGGAGTATCATCCCAGCATGCTGCTAAAAGAACAAGTGTGGCCCAGAGTCTCAGAAAACATTACTGTACATAGCCTTGCTTTAAACTGTGGTTTCTGAAGCTTTGGCAAAAAGAGCAGGTGTTTTCACAGGTTACAACTGAATAAAACATCAGAAGTTATTTTTATGTATGGATGGAAAATTGTAGAGTATATAATGTGATCTTTCCCTTTATTACAGGCTTTCCTTTTAGCATGCTCCAATACAACCAAAAGAGACAGGCTTAAATTCCACAATACTTATATAGGATGCTAAATACTAAACCAAATAATTTTCTCACAAATGTGGAAAATTTCCTGTAGACAGATACCTTTCACTGTATCATAGGAATTCAAATAGTGAAATGTGTAATGGATACTTTTTTCTACGTCTCACTTTCAGAAGTGACCTAGTCCACTAGCTTTATAACAAAGTCAGATACAATCTTGCCAATAACAAATTTTCACTGAGGGAAGTAGACAAGCTTCTTGATCATGTCTAGACTAAATCATGACCATTCCTTGGAAAATTAACAGGAACTTTTGGTCTGAATTTACAATAATAATTTAAATTATGTAGAAGTAATCTGAGATTTTTGAGTGTATGTTTAAATCCAGAGAACTCCAAGGTTTTGTATTATTAAAAACCAGGGAAAGTCTTTTTTTTTTAACAGTATGAAGAATACATGGAACAGTATGTCAGTTAAGAGCAAAAAGGAAAATATATAAATTCTGAAGGCATGGAGTAGAAATTATGTAAGTATCTGTTATGAAAAGGGATCTATCTCATATTTAAATAATGGGAAAGAAAAATCTGTTTAACTTGCTGTTAATGTTGCTGTATATCAATTTTGCCTTACTCCTGTGCTTTTAAAATGGATATTCCATTTTATACTCCAAATATATTGTCTCAATCAATACTATCTAGACATTGATAGCTTTATAGTTGATTGAAGAACTTGTTTGCTATCTTATTTGCCTCCCTTTTTATATTTAAGTTGCAAAATTTGAAGTGGGCTTTTACTAATATTCATTGGTAAGACTGTCCATTAATTTCTTTAATAAAATATACAGTAAATGTGCAGTTGCAACTTTAAAGGTAGAAGAAGACATACCAGAGGACTTACATTTCAGCATTAACTGTTGTGTGATTAGTTGCCATTAGAGTTCAATAAATATGTAGTTTTCCCTTCCATCTTTCAATCTGTCCTGCACTTTCACTCCTGGCGCCAAACTCCATGTTGCGTTTATTTTACTCTACTTTATTCAAGTTTACTTGGAGTAAAGCAGTCTCAAAGATAAACAGGTCCCAAACCACAGACAACTTTAAAGGTTATAACCAGCACTATGAATTACACCTGGAAACAAACTGGAAGCCAATGTAGTTCTTGCAATATTGATGCTACATGACAATATTGGCTTGTCAAGATGCAGGCTACTACATTGTACACTAGTTATTCTCAACATCCATGGAAAGGAATGTCTATCTTTTCCATTTCACTGTCATCCTCACTGCTTATGATTTTCCAACTTTATTCCCTCAGCCAGCCGGCCCAACTTCATTAAACTCCACCTTCAATTAGGACAATTCAATTTCACTTTGTCGTCTCCGTTTCCCTTTCATTATACATTGCCCTTTCTGACTCGGCTCAAACATTATCATCCTCCTTTGCTTTTTATACTGTACCTCAAAAATTATTTAACAATCTTCAGTCCCCAAAACTGGTTCCTTCTTACTACCTCTCTAAAACATGGGAGTAATTACTTTCCCACCACCCCAAAAATCTACTGTTGCTCCCTAACAATTGGAAAAAAAATTGAGTTAGAAATTGTGTTGCGAAGTTGTCAATACATTCTTTACATTCATCAGGCAGCAGGATTAAAACAATACTGAACCTATTTCTTCAAATAATACAAGGAAATTGTTGGCCTGTGCCACACTACGGTGTTATACCATAAGACTCCATACCAACAAAAAACAGAATTATGTATGGAAACAAAGAAGTATAATTAAAAACATGGGTAAATGCCACAGTATTATAAAGAAAAATTACTCAAGCATCAAGATGATATCTAAATATATTGCTAAAAAGTCAGGTCTATGCCAAATCTTTTTTTCCTCATGTAGCAGTAACATCCTTCTAAACCTCAACAGACCATTTAACCTCCTCTTGAATGAATCAGACTCACCTTTGACCTTTCCACCTTGCCATTTTCTATTCTCTACTAAATAATTCCTAATGATGTTTTTCTTCCTATCCACTCCCCACAAAATCCATACAAAATCATAAGCCAAAATTAGCAACCCCAACTTAATATCTTCATACAACATGTTATGCTAAAACAAACCATATTCCATGGTGCACTGATTCTCATAGTATGCCAAGGTTTAATGTGGTTCTGGTTTACCACACTGTGCTTATATACAGCAATTTTCTCCCTTTCATGAGTGTCATCTTTCAAACTTGTACTCTTCAAGGCCTTGGAAAGGATATTCCAATGTTGCGATGTGTTCTGACAATGTTTTTACCCTTTATACTCCATGGATGCACATTGCAAACTTAAAAGCAGGATGGGAAAAAGTATTGATGCATTCAGACTCTGGTGCTGGAATAAACTTTTAAGGATACCGCAGACAGCTAGGAAAACAAACACATGGGTCATAGAACATATCAATTCAGAATTTTCACTTAAGGCATGAATCATCAGGCTCATAGGATCTTATTTTGGGCACATTATGCAAGGGCCCAGCTTCCTTGAGAAGTCCATAATGCTGGGAAACGTTGAAGGAAAGAGAAGTGGATGACCAGCAGCAAGGTGGTTGGATTCAATTCGGACAGCAGTGAATGCATCAACGAGAAAACTGAAACGCCGAGTTGAAGACAGATTATCTGAGAGAATTATCTATCTACGAGGTTCCCGAGGGTCGACACCGACTTGATGGCACTTCATCAATCCTAAAGACCTTCTTGGCTGCACTTCATTCCTCCTTGAGTAGGTGGCGCCCCATCTAAATAGCCTCTTTCCATAGCGCATGCGCTCCATACGCAGGCCCTCTCTTCCTTCAGCTCGCTAAAAACCCGGAAGTAGGTTTCTCGAAGCATCCTTTAGTTTTGTACGCGGGTGCCGTGGGGTCCCTTCAGTTTCTCCGCCTGTGCTCCCACAGATCCTCCAGCCTCCTCGAATTCCCGCCCTTTCTCAACCCGTTTCACTTTTTAATACCGCTGAGCTCTTCCCGGCCCTATAACAAAAAAAAAAAAAAAGGCAAGCCTCTATTCAACTTGACGTTCCCTTTGATTGGCTGGTGGAGGTTTCTGCCGCTGTTTTTCAAGAAGCAGAAACGGCAGGGGAGGGAGGCCGGCCGGCGGGCCGGTGATTGCGACTCATTTCTCCCTGATCCTTGGGTCGCGGGGTGCGCGAGCCTAGAATAGGAGCGATTCCAACAGTCTGAGCGCGCGGCAGGACAGAGGAGCGGGTGCGCGTGGGAGAGGGCAAGCAGAGATACTGGCGCGGAGCTCCATCAGGTAGCAAGTGAGCGCGCGAGGGGGAAGGGGTAAAGGACGGGCAGGGGGGAGAGCGAGAAGCCTCGTGCCGAAACGAACACGGAAATGCAGCCAAAATCCCGGCACTACCGATAGCAGACGCTAAGCTTTCCTTTCTGCCGTGTCCCCCTTTCTAAAGCCACAACCCGCAGTCCCTTGTTTTAGGTTATGCTTTCTCCGCTTATTCCCAAAGCCTGCGTTGCCATTTCTGTTCTTTCAGTGCTGTTAAACGGACGTTCCCGCTTGACTATTCCCTTTTCCGGGTTCCCTTGTTAGATGACCTGGGGCGACACACCTCCTTACAAGTACAGCTCATCCAATTGTTAGGTTCCCTCCCATTTCTCTGTACCCACAGGGAGGTTTCTATAGCCCCTCCCCTCTTAAAGTCAATGGAATATCCTCAGAAGCAGGACGGTACTTGCCCGAGCTGTGAACTGGCAGCAGAGGACTGTGCAGATATGAGCACCAGGAAAATAGCTCTCATCACTGGCATCACCGGCCAGGTAAGTATAGTCCAACCTAGTTTCATCTAATGTTGTTATAGAAAATATCACATAACGTGTTTTATTCAAGAAGAAAGGGGGGGGTGCTTGGAAATCACAGGACATGGAGAGATCAATGCATTTAATGTTGAATTTACTTCCTGATGTTTCCTGCATGCATTCCTAAGGACAACTGATGCAATGAATACACTTGTTCATAGGTATGTTACAAGGATATTTGATGCTGACCATGTATCTATTTCAATATTTGGGTATTGATTTGAAACATCTCAATGTGCTGCTTTTCTCAGTTGTGATACTTTTAACTGAGGATTCCCAAAAATGGACATTGTTGAATATAGAGGTCCATTTTTTTTAACTTTTAGGTTGTCATGGCCCCATTTCATAAAACCTTATTTTTGAATGCGATATATTTGAAAAATGATAATTTTTGTATTTCATATATGCAGGGCAAAATAACTACTGTATGGAGGAGTCACTTTCATGTAAAAATGTGTAATGTGAGATGTGGCCCTGAATTGCCCAACATAGTGTCATGTTTCTTGCTCACAAGCAGAATGATCTGAAAAAAAAATAATCACTTGATAAATCTTCTTTGTAGCATGTTTAGTAATTACTGAAACAGTTACTAGGATTTTCTAGAAGTCATATCCTGGAATGTTTTAGATAGGTAATCAAAATTTGTCGTATTTTACTCACTGAAAGTTTACTTTCAATATGTTGAAATACTCTTATCTTTACTAGTTCAATGGGCCATGCTTGCTGACTACTTGTTCAGTGACCATAAGTGATAACAGTGCTGAGAAAGGAGATTTACAACCGATCCTTGCAGCCGTTGCAGCATCCCCATAGTCATGTGATTGCAATTTGGGCCTTTGGAAACTAGCACACATTTATAACAATCACAATGTCCTGAGGTCACATGATTGCCATTTGTGACATTCACAGCTGGCTTCTGACAAGCAGAGTCAATGGGGAAGCTGGCAGGAAATTGCACATCACGGTCACATGATGTTGCACTTAATGACCTGGGGCAATTTGCTTAATGACTGCAGCTGGAACTGGCAAGCTAACATTGTAAGTTGGGTGCGGTCATGTGATGTTTCACTTTATGACTCAGTTGCTTGGTGACAGAGTTGCCAGTCCCAATTGTGGTCAGTATGTAAGAACTAACTGTATGTATGTATGTATGTACACACACACATACACATACACTAAAATATGTAACAAAAGTCTGATGAAGATTTATAGAGTTTCTAAATGCTGAGAGAGTTGGGACCAGAAGCAGCTCTTGAGGGAATGAAAAACCTCTGACAGTTAGAATCAAGCTCAAAAGGACATCTGCTATAGATTTTAATGCCTAAAAAAGTTTGTAAGAGGCACTTTACAGATAGTAGATTCTAAGCCATTTACCTTTAACTTTGTTTGATAAGCAGTTGGCAAACAGTGTAGATATTTCAGTACAGTCATATGATCCTTGTATTTTGCAGCAGTTATCAGCTGAACTGCATCATTTTGCACCCATTACAATTTCTGGATACTTTTTCAGGGTAGTTCCATGTAGAGCACATTGCATAGTCTACTCAAGATGTAGCCGTGGTACTGATAATATGCCATTCTTAAATTCCAGATGACCTTCCTCCAGTGGTTTTATGTAGATGATGGACAGCAAGGGGCCCAAAATGGGAACTTTATGAGACACCATTTTTGTACACTCGCTCCCAGGTTCGGCTTATGGTCACTCACACACTCAGAGCCTGTTGAGGCGCATGGATCTTGTCAGTCCCCCTTGCTTTCTACCTGGGCTTTCCAGATAGGTGCGGCTTGAGCAGACAAGACACACAGCCCTGGTCAACAGCCAGGAAGTAATTAGGGACACACACAAATCACTTCCAACCGAATGCTGAGGCACAACAGGTTCTTTGGAATACACAGAGACCCAGTGAATTTAAAGTAATAGCAAAGCTTTACTGGTTGCAAGGTACATTTGCTCTTTCTCACACGTCCGTACACACACACACACACGCTCATCCACACCCACGTCCTTCTCAGCTAGGCTGCCAGGCACTAGCTAGAGGGACGGAAGCTGTCAAGTCTGGATCCAAAGACAACTCCAGGAGTGATGGGTTTTAGGACCCCTTTTATCCCCAAAAGTTCCTGCTTTGTTGATTCACAAGACTGGCAGCTACTCTTGCCTTGTTAATTTACAAGTCTGGTAGCTGTTGATGGGATTGGGGTGGGGGTTTCCATGTGCTCAGGCCCAACTTCCTTTGTCTGGTTCAGGTGACATTTTTCCTTTGTTTCCTTAATTACTTGCTTCCTTCTTATCTACCTTCCCTGAAGGGATCTTTTAGACAAGTTTCCTGGCTTTTGGTCCTCTCTGCTTACGTGCCTGCTTCATCTTTAGGTTATGGCAGCTTCAGCTTAGTCTCACACCATGAGTTTAAAATATGGATATCCAGGGCTGCAACTAGGATCTGTGTCACCCGGCGTAAACATGGATTCCATGCCCATTTTGGCACCCCCCAGCACTCATTTTGGCACCCCCCCCAGGGCAGCACCCGGGGCACATGCCTGCTTGCCCCCCCACCTAGTTCCAGCCCTGTGGATATCAGACAGTAGTCCCTTAGTATCACTTCCTTGACATGACTTGTCAGGAAGGCTCCAACCCACTGTAAACTGCTACTGAGACCTAATCCTGCCAGGTGGTCAAGAAGAATACCATGGTTGATAGTATTTGCAGTCACCAAAAGGTCCAGAAGAATTCGAAGGACCACATTTCCTTCATCCAGTTTCCAGTGTCAGTCATTCACTAAGGTGACCAAAGCATTTTCATTCCCTGTCTGAGAGATCAATTGAAATGGATTCAGTAAATCAGTATCATTGTGGAGGCTACTGTCCTAACAGCCAGGAACCACGCTGAGACAAGGAATAGGTCTCTAGTGTTTTATAACTGCTACATAACAGAAAATCCTAACAAACTGAAGAAGCGTGGGAAAAACCCAGACATATAAACCCCAAAGGCTAAGGCGGGCCCGATCTGTGTCTCTTTGAATGGATACCTAATTCCTCAGTACTACGCATGCGCTTTACAGCCTGGATGGGAGCCCCCTGCTCGCCATCCTTACTTATGACAGCTACCACCTTCTAGATCGCCTTTCCCAGAAACAATATATTTGAGATTGACATATAAACATATATGTCACAGGTCAAGGGAGGGTTTCTTCAATAAAAGTCTTATTACTGATTTGTTTAGGCAAGGGGGAAACACTTCCCTCCTGCAAGGATGTGTTGATCCCCTTAGCTATGGAGTCAGTCCCACCCCAACTGATTTAACCAGCCTAAAGATTGAAGTGTTGAATAACCAGGTGGTGGCCTTTATTTCTTTATACACTGTATTCTTATGAGCTACAAGATGAACATAATCCAAAATGACAGGGCAAGTAGTTGATAAGGTTATATCTTGACAACCTATCCCAACACTGGGGTTTAAGCCGAGATGGAGCCAACTGAGTTTAACCACAAAGAATGACAGTAATTGCTCACAGAGAACTGCTAACTGTTCCAGCTCCCTTCTAACATTTATTTATTGAATCAATCAATCAAGCTTATATGTTGCCTGTATCAACTCTAGGCTGCTTAGAAATTATAATAGTGTTGAAACAACAATAAACGCTTGTGAGCCAGTTTGGTCTAGTGGTTAAGGCGCTGGGCTAGAAACTAGGAGACTGAGAGTTCTTGTCCTGCCTTAGGCATGAAAGCCAGCTGGGTGACCTTGGGCCAGTCACTCTCTCTCAGCCCAACCCACCTCACAAGGTTGTTGTGGGGCAAATAGGAGGAGGAAGGAGTATTAGGTATGTTCGCTGCTTGAGTTATTTATAAAAATAATAGAGGAGGGATAATAAATAAATAAATAAATACCCCCAAGTAATATTTATTTATTTATTTAATTTTTATCTCGCCTTTATTATTTTTATAAATAACTCAAGGCGGGGAACATACCTAATACTCCTTTCTCCTCCTATTTTCCCCACAACAGCAGCCCTGTGAGGTGAGTTGGACTGAGAGAGAGTGACTGGCCCAAAGTCACCCAGCCCACTTTCATGTATCAATATCAAATGACAATGGAATTCCAAACACCCACATTAGAGCAAATAACATAACCACTTACAAAAACAGTACAGAATGCACATCTTCATTGAAATGCCATGGAATTAGTAGAAGTGACACTGACATGTTCTGTACAGACACAATGGAGACAAAGCACTGTGCATTGCTTGCCTTGCAGTAGAGTTAGAGTTCAAATGGGCCTCACTGTTCTGAGGTAGTTGTTCTCCGACTGGCATTCCATCTACTTCCTCAGTCTCAGCTCCCTACTAAACCTACCCCAGTACAGTCAGAGCATTGGCAGTATCACTGATAGATGATGTGAGAAATTCCCCAAGCATCTTCGAAATAATCTAAACTCATCAGGTGTTGGATCAGATCATTTTAACAGATCCTCCTCCACTGTGGATAAGTCTTCCATCTGTGACTTGGGAATGATCTGTCCATGTCTGCCATGTGGACATTTTCACTTTCAAACTGCCAGCTCTACTCAAATAGAATATTAAGTGTAGTGAGTGCCCGTCAGTAGTTGGTGCTAGTTGATCTGCTCCTGATCAGCCAATCTCCAGGGTGATGCAGAAGATCACCCTGGCTAGTTCAGAGGTTGAGAGGTGGTTAGTGGATAATGTACTAATAGCATCTGTGTGCTGTCTTCTCAACCTAACACAGCAGTGCATACTCAAAATGAAAGATGGAATATTTGGTTACAAGACAAAATTTCTATAGAACGTAGCGCACCACCATCCTCTGCTCCAGGCCTAGCTGTGGTACCATGGAAGAGCCCAGTGGCAGAGCTGGAAAAGATGAACTCCCCCACTTTTCTGTCAGTTACATTTCTGTGATAAGTATCAGATCACTATTCAGCCATGATAAAACCTTGGATAAAAGTCAGCCTTGCAACATATCTCCCCATGTCAGTTAATACTTCACTGTTCAGTCTTAAGCCATTCCCTGCTCTTTGCAGTTCTCCAGTCACATCTTACAGCCAGGCCACAATCAACCAGCAATTCAGAATCCACTTAGATACCTGTGTGAGCTCTGATTGATATCAGACTCTTCAGTAGCCACATTTATAATGGAAGCTGGATGTTATTTAAGAAGTTTCCTATTGGATCAGGCCAGTAAATGTTCTGATTCAAGAGATGCATCTGGGGTGTTCACAAGCAGAATAGTGGCGTGATAAGCCTTTTAAAAATTGTTATTGTCTAACAGCTGGCACTTAACACAGTTGCTTGTGATTCAGGAGATAGTATACCACCATCAGGACTTTTAACCAGTGAGAGGATGGGAGGGCTTATACAAATGCAACTATACTCATCATCTTATTTGCTGAAAAATGTGATTTCCTGTACTCTTAAAGAGAATAGGTGTTTGTCTAAGTAGGTGATGCCTGCATTTCCTGAAAGTTTATTCAGTATTACCTGCACTATTTGTATTAAATGATTCTCTCTTCTAGGCAGTAGCCAAAATCCACAGATGTTATGACTAGCATCAGTATGGAAACCTGGAGAACCCAAGATTGTGAATCTGATTATAAAGAGGGAATGTAGCCCATATAAATCAGACATATCCCCTGGATCAACTTGAAAAATGAGAAGAATGAACCAAGATAAAGTTCGTTTTCCTGAAGATTAACTGAAAAAAATGACATTTAACTGTTCAGTAGTTTTTTTTAAAAAAAATCCCTTAAAATTTGATGAGCAACAGCCATTTAAACTGAATAATAATGGTTAAAATATGGAAAGAATGATACATTTATTTAGAATGAACAGAGGACACTGACATAATGCAAACCAGGATTTTTGTGCTGGAGGTGAAACACAGTGGGAGGTATTAACTGCTAGCCCCTAATGCTTATTTCTGACTTCATGAATCATTTTACTTTAATACAAGAAAGTGCTTTATGAAATCACACATGTTAGGTCAAATGTATGTGGGATGACAAAAGATCCACCCTAAAAAAAATTACTCTCATGGTTGTTTTCTGCATTAGTTCAGTATTTGACAAAACTTAAACCAATTGGGGGGAATGGTTGCAGCTGTGAAAGTAATGAAATGGTTTGGAATTACATATACCAAAATGAAGGTAAAGGGATTCATAACCAGATATTAGAGTAAACAGGTTGAGTCTGATCTGATTCAAATGATGAAATCTATTTTGTTTGTGTTTATTTGACTTAATCTGAATCAGTCAAATTCAGTCAGATTTGAATTGTTGACTCAGTCTGGGTCCCTGAACGTATTCATTTTGGATAACCAGATTGGACGGTGGAATTCAGTCACAGTTCATTCTGCCTAGGAGTCTTTCATCACATTACTGAACTGTTGGATTATTTTGGATCATTAAATTGATTACTTCCAAATTGATGATCCAATTTGGAAAGCTGAGTAGTTTGGACATATGATTGAATTATCTCCATATAAATTTTTGCATAATCTTACTAACCTTAATAGCAGTATTTCTGATAGCTGAAGTGCTAAAAATGGGACAAGGGTCTAATAATTAGTGTTTTTATGAGAACCTTGATCTAAATTCTGTTTTTTCCAAAGCAAAAACAAATCTTTGAAATTTGACATAGTAGCAAGTGTATTGTAACTGTAAGGCAGTAAAATTCTTAATTTAGAATTAAGGTAGTGTGGTCTAACAACCTGGTTAGAGTTTGGGACTGAGGGACTAAGATCTGGGAGTCCCAGGTTCATGTCCCCACTTGGTGATGAAGGTCACTATACACATTCTTTCTTATGCCTGGAATTATAACAAATAACTGTGATGTCTGTCCAACAAGGAAAATCTGGTAAACAGAATAGTAAACATGCTATTATCTCAGCAGACCATGTATATAGTTGTTAATATATTAATATTGGAATTCTTGGAAAGCCAGGTACCGCCCATTATGATTTCTTATTTTAGTTTAATGTATTGGTTAAAATGCATATAGACTATGAGAGTTAGGAAACTAAAGTACTGTCCTGTGGTCCTTGTTTTGTTTCTGTATGGAAAACAGAAATTACATTTTTTCCAAGGACAATCCAAGTCCAGATTACAGTCTCACCAATTTTAATCACCGTTATCTACATTATGTTTTGTTACCTTGGGATGTGTGGACTGAGAGATTAAGTGATTTTACATATGAAAACAAAAACTGAACTTGAAGGCATAATACAATTAGCCAGTATTCTCTAATTTAAATTACCAATATTTAAACAGAAAGATTAGCCTTCTGCTTTCTTGCTGAATTTTGGAATAATGATACAGTCAACTGAAGATCTCCATTAGGAGGCAGAAGATTATATTACAATGTGAGAGCAGCTGTTCAAGAGTGTGTATTAATGGATTGTAACCTTTTTACCAAAAAACACTTACTGATGTGATGTTTTTTCTTTGTTATAATCCTTTTATCAGTTTGAAGTCCAGAAGCAGAACCAAGTTAACTCTACAATTACAGTTCATTTAAAATCTGTATAAACTGAAATGAGTAAAAACATGCCAATAGATTATTAACAATATCCATGGCCAGTAATATTAATATTGTACCCGTACTACATTTTTCATATTAAATTTTCTTGTCTGTTCCAAACTAATAGCAAATGAAGACTCAAGGTGCTTGAGTTTATTAATCTCAAGCAAAAGATCTTTCCTTCACCATGACCCCATGCCTGAAACCACAAGAACAGTCTCATCCTCAACTTCTCTCTTAGCTTTCTTAAAACAATAGAACACAGAAAAGGCAAGACGGAAGAAAACATTTGTCTCTAGGCATGTACTGTCATGAAGAATTATAGTGCTAAAAGCAACACATATACCACTCCAACTATACAGGAAACTTTGTTTCAGAGTTGAAAGCATTAGTTTCTAATGGCTTCACCCAAGATCTTATTTTTATATTGAAAAGTCTGGAAAAATGTTTTCTCAGTTATGCATGACCACCTGTATCATCAACCCGCACAGGACAGAATGGTTGAAAATACAAGGAACTCCAAAGACAAACAAGGATTCTTCTCTTCTCCTTTATTCTCTTAATTCTTATTTTCCAGCTATTTATTTATTTAAGTTTCCTATTTGGACCTTTTCGGCACTGCGTTGATTGTGTTCACAGTGAAAGTGGGTGTACTGTTCAGGTTTTGTCCAAACTTTCCTCTTTTCTGGTTGTTTACATGATACAGGTAGTCCTTGGCTTATGCTCATTTGTTCAGCAACCGTTCAAAGTTACAGCAGCATTGAAAGAATGGATTTACAACCAGTCCTCAAAGTTGTCTCAGCGTCCCCATGGTCATGTGAATGTGATATGGGCTCTCAGGTGCCCTGCTTGCAATTACAACAGCACAGCAAGCCATGTCATGTGATCATCCTCTGTGATGTTCCCTGTTGGCTTCCCAGAAACAAAATCAGTGGGGAAGTGGGCAGGGAAGGTCACAAGTCACCCCAGTAAGTCGCTCCTGTTGCTTTTTCTCCCAAGGAGTCTGCTATAGAGTACGAGATCCCAGGGATCTCATACCCCTATCACCCCTGCCCACCCACATTCTGTAGAGCATGCCCTCCTGCGGCACCTGTGCCCCCCCTTGCACTCCTTACATGGGACTCCTGCCTCTTCCTGCTTAATGACCTGTGCATCCTGGTGTTACGACAGCAACAGGGACTTCCGGGATTGCTGTTGCTAAGCGATATGGTCACATGATGTCACACTTTACAACCGCATCACTTAGCGACAGCAATCCTGGTCCCAATTGCCATTGTAACCTGAGGACTACCTGTATAAATACTTATGAATATCTTTAAATTTTTCTTTGTTCAGTGGTGATCACTGCAGCCATTTAACCAGGCACCTGGTTAAAAATAGTACATGGTATAGGTGACTAAGTTACTTTTATACTATGATTGACATTGTCCCTTTGATGAAGATCCTTGTTGTGGAGTGTCCTTTGTACTACTCACATAGTCTCCTACTCAATCCATAGATGGCTTCCACTTTCCTTTGGTGTGCTTCATTTATTTTATGTAATTTATTTGGTTGGATCATGTCCCAAATTTAGAGGTATTTGTTCTACACTGTGTAATAATATGTTTGAGTCATCACTTCTGTGAAGTCAGCTTATCAGTAAGTTTCTTAAGAAACACAAATAAGTTTTTCTTTCAATATGTAACTAGGAGAGTTTTTTTTCCCCTTAATAAAACAGGAAAAGGTGCATCATTTCATGTGTAATATAATGGTAAACATTACATATCAGGGCCAGGAGATTTTAAGTGATTAAGCCATAATATATGCTTCCTTGAATTAAACAGACTACATTACTTAAAAAGTATTGCTCAAGCACTAAATAATTTTATTAACTTTCATTTGGATATTGTTTTATTATCTCAGTGCAGATGGGAAACTAGTTTAAAATAGTGTTGCTATGAATGGGGTTTTGCCAATATATATTCTTGCATTTGAGCTAGTCTAGATCTCATCTCTAATGCAGAGTCAGGAGGTATTTTGTCTTTCCTTTTGCATAGTTAACCTAGATCAATTTCAGTTTATAACACTCAATGCTGTCAGGCTGCCTGGAGAGATATAGTCCACCACCTGTACTCTGTCTCCTTATTTAACTTGGCTTGTAACTTTTAGCCAGAGAGTTAAGAGAGGTCTTAGTTAACATCCTAAGTGCTGTAACACATGAACATAATAAATGAAGGAAGATGGGATGTCTTTGTCTTTAAAGATTATAATTAGACTTTTTCTACAGAAGTCTGTATACATTGGAAATGGGCAATTTATAAGCTAATCTTTACCTCCAGTGATGAGCCAGTTTGGTGTCGTGGTTAAGGCACCAGGCTAGAAACTGGGAGACTCTGAGTTCTAGTCCTGCCTTAGGCACAAACCCAGCTGGGTGACCTTGGGCCAGTCACTTTCTCTCAGCCCTAGGAAGGAGGCAATGGCAAACCACTTTTGAAAAACCTTGCCAAGAAAACTGCAGGGACTTGTCTTGGCAGTCTCTGAGAATCAGACATGATTGAACAGATAAAAAAACCCCTCCAGTGATAGTTGATTAAGGGAGAGATTTTCTTGGTTTGACTAGAGCTCCTCTTTCCCAGAAGGAACAGATATGCAGAATCTCCTATTTCCCAGATCAAAGAAATAGCTAGGAGGGAGTGCCTTTCATCAGCTTTGGTTGATATATCAGCTGCATCCTTTCCTGGAAGAAAATGCTCTTAGTTCTCCACTGGTCAACCTTACCCAGCATTGATAATATGGTTGGTATTATTTAATGCTAATAACTTGCACTCTGTTACAATATTCTCCACACAAGGCTACCATCAAAGAACTCGGAAGCCAAATGTGAACTCAGACCACATTTCACCTTACACTGGCTGCCAGTTGTTTCTGGATAAAATGCAAAGTGCTAGTTATTGCCCTACTGTGTATGGCTTGGATCCATGCTTCTGAAATAACATATCCCTCCCTATCTGCTGCCCATTGAGGCCCTCTGAGGAAATTGGGCAGCAGTTGTCATTGGTTTGTCTCATGATGGCTCAGGTTCAAGCTTTCCCTGTAGTTACCATAATTCTTTAGAAGGCAGTCCCTCCTGAATTGAGATCTCTATTTTCTTTGTTCACTTTTTGAAAGACCCTAAGGATTTTAGTTTGGGATATCAACTGCTATTAATATCTCTATTTTTAAATTTAGGTTTTATTGTAAGCCACAAGGAACCTCAGCAATTGGTATCCTAATAATAAGAAGAAATAAAGGGACAAATTATATTTGCAGTTATAATAGTTGATCAGGAAAAATAGGAGAAGGAAATGCTCCGTGGGAGTGCTAGGTTTGTCGTTTTGAGCTCCAATATGAAAGATGGGATGTAAATCTAATAAATAAAAACAAACATATTGGCAAATCAAATAATTGACAATAATCAAAATCAAATCAATCAAAAACTACGTGTCTGCATTAGGAAAATGATAGAAGATTTTTTTTTAAAAAATCTGCTTCTAAAATTGCTGCCTTTTTTTTTTTTACATTTGTACCATTACTGCACAAACCGGAAACCGGAGCTTTTATGCCTGACTTCCTGTAATTGAGTTACTCTAGACAGATTTCTACCAGGCATTGTACAATAGATACATTGTTGAATTATTGTGTGAGTTTTGAAGCTCACTTTTTTTGATTTCTCACTTCTAAACTGCATTCTGAGTATACTAAGAATATTGAACAAATTATACATCATAGCATCCTGCAACTTATGTAGGAACTGAAAAATCAATTTTGTCAAAAACCAATTTCTATTTTCTTTTTTTAGGTCCAGTTTATTAGAGACAGCAGGCCTAGATCTGGTTATGGGACCATGAGAAGGGAAATAAGCATTAAACTTTCATACACATGGAACAGTGTTAACACATTCACATAATAATGATTTTTATTTCTTTTAAACATTGTGGTAGAGAGAACCAGTTTTTAAGAACATACACATTTTTTTCATGTAAATGTAAATAACTTGTGTATCTTTGAAACTAATACAGAGTTTCTAAAGGTACTTTTCTGTATAGTAGTTACATAAATAAATATGATTTAGAAGTACAATTAGTCTGGGATCTAGAGTCTAAATTCAATTAATGTATTTTTCTAATTTTGAAAATCCTATTGTATTTATCTTATATTAAATAACAAGCATATGTTTTCATAATAAATGTTACTTGCTTATATTTCTAATGCATTGCATCATAATTTTTTAAAGGCTCTGACATTTTTCTCCAATAAGTCGTCCTTTCTCTTAGATATGAAAGTTGTAGATTACCAGAAACTCTCAACTAGCTGGTTGCAAATGAAGGGTTTAAGTCAGCCTTTCTCAACCTTTTGATCCTGGAGGAATCGTTGAAATGTTTTTGAGGACTTGGGGAACCTCTGCACATTCAGGCTCAAATATAGGTCAGAAGTTACAAAATCATGATATTCATTTCAGGTGTGAGCCTGTATATATGCATTAACTGTCATGAGTAAGGATGGCGAGCAGCATTTCTTGGTTTTCTGAAGACATTTCTAAACGTATCTCCTTAATTGCTTGTTCCTCCCTCTTTCGATGGGAGTAGGAGTTTGTTAGGATTGATGTCCTAACAACCAGGAAACACACTGAGACAAGGAACTGGTCTCTAATATTTATTGCTAGTACTTAACAGGAATCCTAACAAACTGAAGAAGCGTGGGAAAACCCAGACATATAACCCCCAAGGGTTAAGGCGGTCCCGATCTGTGTCTCTTTGAATGGCTGAACAATTCATCAGTGCTACGCATGCGCTTGACAGTCTGGATGGGAGCCCCCTGCTCGCCATCCTTACTCATGACATTAACAGTGTTCTTAAACTAAAAATAAAGAATGAAACTTACCTCTTTAATGTGAAGTTGCTTGAATTTGAAATAATTTTTTAAATAAATTGTGATCTCCCCAGAAATGCCTAGTGACCTCTTGAGCGAGGGGTTCCCTAGGGTTCCATGGAGACCTGGTTGAGAAACCCTGGTTTAAGTAATAATAATACAGTAATCCCTCCATGTTAGTCTGAAGTTTGTTGCCTTACACTTGGTCCTGTTTGTTCAAAGTTGTTCATTGATAGATGTGAGGGTGGCAAATACTTAGATCAGAGCACTATCTGATAATGTTATACCAGAGCAATACTATTACGTTTTAGACAAAATGGACTGATTATTTTCAGGCTTGGATTAAAATACTGTATACATCTTTATATCATTGTTATAACTTCTGTGGTAGAAATAATGAAATGATGAAAAGGAATTGCCTAGTAGCATTCCTTAATCTGTTCTTTCTTTTAAACATAAATCTATAGATAGATTTTCTGAATAATTATATATAATCTTTTTAGATAGTTAGATAAATCCACTAGCATAAAAGTATGGAACACTTCATGAATTGTTCCTTTTAATAAAATTTGTTTGTCTGAAAGGGTGCTACTAGACTTTTTCTGTTCATTTAGGTAAAACATGAGTTCTGTTTTCTTATTGTCTGTCCCAATAAAGCTTTACCAACTGCCCCATTTTTAAAATCCAAAATAACAAGAGCAAAGATAACCCAAAACATATCCAACAGCTTCTTCCTTTCAAAGTGTAAAGTAGATTTTAGCGTGGATAATTGGTCAGCTATTCTGAAAGCTACACAAAATATACCTTAGGTATATTTTGAGGCAAAATATAGGTATTTTAGGAATAGATAATACAAGATAGATATTATCTTGATATTTGCCTATGCAATCAAATTTTCAGAGATTTATGAATAAATGTTGGCTGATTTAAGCAATTCTGATTTATATAAAATGGTTAGAAGACACCAAAGATGCAAGTATTTGCATAATTAAGGTGTTGGCATACAATTTATATTCTGTTGAGCTTATGCTTCCTAATCATTCTTGTCAGTCACCCCCTCCCACCCAAAATGAGAAATTAGTTTAGTAAAAAAATCTAAGGTTAAGCTCAATTCTTAAATGAGCTACAGAACGATCTCAAGCATATTCACTGTTCGATTGAACTTTCAGATATTTGCTTAGAATTTTATTTGACATTTGTATTATATCATTTTTTTAAAAAAATGTATTAAACCATACTATTATTAGATCAGCTGAAAGGTAAGAAAAGAAACAAAGGCTGCCCTTATATTTTCTCCTGCAGTATTTAAATAATATCTTACCTGATCTAGGAAGTTAACATTTTTGTTAACTTTCACTTAGCCTGATAAAGATAATTTGGATTGTAGTTGTTTGTTTTTGCTTTTGGATGTCCATCATGATTTTTGTGGGACTCATTAAGTATTTACCACACTGCTCTTTGGGGATATCTTTAAGATTTTCATGCACACTGCTGTTTAATGTATTGCACTGGCATAGCAAGGAAAGTCTTAATGTTTTGGATAGGTAGCTGAAAAAACAAACAGTTAATGCATAATTATGAAAGCAAGAAAATATACTGTGTGGGTATTTCAGATCTGACATGAAACAAGCTCTAACTGTTACAGAGTGTTTGGAGGAAAATAACTGTGTTTCTGTGCTACATAAAATTATTTCTGACTTTTTAAAAACAAAAATAAAGGCAAAGTTTGTTTTAAATTCACAGTCTAGACAAGCAGGATCTACTTCCTCTTAGGAAGTTAATTCCTTTAGAACTGGGTTAGAATTGTTTAAATATACAAAATACAAATCAGCTAAGTTTTCTGGAGGATTAAACAGCCTTTGTTTTAAGATATGCTGAATAAAATCCCTTGGTTTTTTCTGGGCTGTTGAGAGGGAAGTAGGATATGAGTCAAAAGTCAGCTTTTGCTGATTTTGCGTAACTCTATGTAATATATGGTGTATGCATTAAATGTATTAGGAAGTTGATGTTCATGAGATGAAATCAGGGATTGGAAGTCCTGATGCCAGTATTTAGTAGGAGATTGCCACTTTTCCCAATTATTAATAATTTAAAAAAACTTAAATAAAATTCTTATTAGTGGTCTGTAAATTGAAGGAAGGATATAAGTATGATTTAAGACGGAGAATTAATTAAAATATAATGTTACAAATTTACGCCTTTTGTATCTAAAGCTTTTCCTATTTAAAACAAGCAGAAAGAATAACATATGACATTTCTGTGTCATTTTACTCTACTATTTTTAATGTGCTCTACTGAACACCATTAAATATTATGTTACTCTAGCATGTCTTCCAGACAATAGGAGAGCATATGAAAGTTGACTGAACTAGGCAACTACTTTTAAGGCTGGTTCAAAATATGAGTACTCAGAAATCTGTTCCTCTGAGTTTATTGTACTTGGTTCCAAGCTGAGTTGAGCATACAAGGTTGAAATATTGACATTTAAAATGTTTTAATTATGATTTATTTTGATTTACTTCTATGCAAATGATAACCTGTTTAAAAAATGCAGCCTTTAACTGGAATATCTCTAAACTTTGACTGTATTTATTATTGTAATAGAAAAACAGTTGCTTATTAACGTAGGGATATTATATTAAATGTAAATTTGTATCTTCAGTCTTAAGATCTCAAAATTATCTATTATGCTTAGATAATTATGTTAGAGCTTCTGAAGTCTTCTAAATAAAATTGTGTGTCTTGCTACAATATGAAATGGTTAAAATGTTCATAAACTGGTTTGTTCAGTTTGTTCAGTTCTTTTATAAATAAGATATACTTGCTTAAGGATTAGAAATTTAAAAGTGGGCTGTGATCCATGAAAGCTTATGAGATAATAAATTCGTTGTTCTCACCTGGAAATAGAAATGTCTAGTAGAATTTGTAATAAAATTATCCAGGACTGTATTATATCAAGAAAATATATATAGTTGTATCCAAGTTACTTGTCTACATATAAGGCTCTCCTACTTTTGAGGAAAAGTGGGAGGAAGTAATGTAGTCCATTTCCTTTTTCTCTGCATTCCTGAAAAAAATGATTCAGAGGATAACAAATCCTCCATAAGAATGTAAGTAGCACTGGGAGATGCAGGAAGAAGAGGAAGTCTGGCTAAATAATTTCCTACTTTCTCCCAGTGGGACAGCCTGCTGAATCTCCTCCTGTGTACCAAAGGAGCATTTTTGTTCTTTGAAGAATAAGTTTAGATCTAACCCTGTACCTGTTGCTTCCCGCATTGTAATTAACTATGGAAGTTGAAAGCTATTAGTATTTTTAACTGATTAATGATGAGATAAATGAAGGACTTCTAAGTGAAACTTGGCATTGTAATCTAAAACAAAATATCTGGGTTTTGAAAAATATAAGTAGCAATTGATTCTCACATTGAAAAAAATTGTACATTGGATAACATTTTCTTGAATTTTAAGTCTTTCTGTAGTTCTTAAAAGCCACTTCATATCCTTCTTATCATTCATTTTAAATTGAACTGAAGTTTTAGAATTTTATTTTTTAAATATATGTAGAATTCCATTTTTAAAAAAGAAAAACAACCATTATTTCAACAAATATATAAATCATTTTTATGTAATCTGTCATAATTTAGTGCATTGTACCTCTAAATCTATTAGACATAGTCATATTAATGACCAATAGACCCCAAGTAAAGAGAACTTGGAAAGAATTTGTTAGCAATTTCTAATAAATTTGTAATATATCTGAAATGATATTACCTCAGTTCATACTCTTACAGAACTGCTTTCTAAAATTTAGGAAATAAAAGATTGTATGGTAGTTTATATATATTTAATTGATGGTAAGCAAAAAAACAAGTTCTCCAGCAACCACTGATGATTTATTATATAGATACATGATATAATGTATGTATTGATAAATATTGGGACTGCTAATATGGTATAAATGTATTACAATATAATTCTGGATGTTTACTTCCTTATTAAAGTGCATCATGTTTTAAATCTAGCTTATTTATTTGGATAATTTATTTAAGGAGACTGTCACCGATAAATAAAACATTTGTCAGTCTTCCATTTATCAGCCATTAGAGCAACTGAGATCACTGTTCTGAAACTGAATCTGAAATTAGATTGGAAGTATGTAGGTAACTGTGGTCATCCAAGAGTGAAGAGAAGCCTCAGGTGTTATGCCTAAAAATCTAAATTTTGTAATCAAGTTGATGATTTACCAGTTGTGCCAAGATGTTTTCTCCTGTTGTTTTCTCTCATGTGCAATCTATCTGCTGACGTCTTCTCTAGGAGACATTTTGCTTTGTTCTCATTTACACAAAAAGGCTGCTTTCAGTGTAGTAGAAGACTGAGGAAAGTGATCTGAAGTCCATATAGGTTTTTTTATTTGTACCACTTCTTGCGTAAGGTTTTACATAAAGTCATTTGTTCAGTTTATAACTGAAAGGATGCTTAAATAGAAGCAGATACTATTGAAATCAGTGGGGCTTACTTTTGGATAAGAACTGTGATCTAGCTATTTCACATTGTGGAAGGGGCCTGATGGAAGGTGCATGATGTGTTTGTTTAAAAGAGCTGGCAGCAGAAGATTGCATATTGCAATGTTTTGAATTGTGCCCAGTGTGTTAAGATGTGGTGCAGAACACATATTCTTGATAGATAATAATTTGATATATAACTTAGGAATGAGAATTGTTCTTTTTCAGTTATTAAATCAATACAATTTCTGTTTAAGTGATATATTATTAGGGAATGAGAGGAAAGGTTTATGTCCAGATTTGTCACACACATTGTGAGAGGTGATAAAACTGTGCTTACCCTGAAACACTTAGGTTCACAATGTAGCTGTGATGGCCCCAGTACCAGGATCTTAACTTGAGAAATTCTCCAGACAGTCTATTAGAAAGCTTAAAGAATTCATTTATTAAAATCCAATTACGCAGGACAGTTGCAAAGCTCTGTTTTGGCACCAAAGCATTCAGATTAAATCATTCCCTCTGATATAGTCTCTCCTCCCTGTCTCACAAACAAGCCCGTTCTCACTCCTTATCTTCCCACTCCTAGTTCCTTAGATTTAATTAGAGTCCAGGTGTCTTATCAGCCCATCCTTGGTTCCAACAGCTTGTGAAGGAATGTGATTAACGATCCTCTCTGTCTGCAAAGCTGCAAAAGCTGACATAGGTTTGCTCTTGCCTTGGCTGATGCAAGTAGCAGTAGCTTCATGGCAGGTGTGCAAAGTGAGCCTGACAGTAGCTTTTGAAACAGCTGATCTGTAGTATAACCAGAACCTTATAGCATGTTTCCAAAAACAAATGAAATGTTCATTTATTACCACAGTATTACTCAATTGTGTGATGTGTAAAAGGTCCCCTATGCAAGCACCGAGTCATGTCTGACCCTTTGGGGGACACTGCTTTCGCAGCGTTTTCTTGGCAGACTATAGCGGGGTGGTTTGCCTTGCCTTCCCCAGTCATCACCTTTCCCAGCAAGCTGGGTACTCATTTTACTGACTTCGGAAGGATGGAAGGCTGAGTCAACCTGAGCCGGCTACCTGAGAAATCCAGCTTCCTCTGGGATCGAACTTGGGTCGTGGGGAGAGTTTCGGTTGCAATACTGCCACCTTTCACTCTGAGCCACGTGCACTGTGCAGGAATTCTGTAACATCAATTTGGCACCTGAAGGGTAGAGATGAGATGCTTTTCATTAAATTATGACAACTGCAGTGATTCACTGCAATGAAACAGGTATGCCAGCAGATGGCTTAAGTGTATAAATTGGAAACCTGCCTAATTTATATCACTGTATGTATTCTGTACATGTTTGAATTGGTTAATTAATTAAAGAGCTGATGTGGTGTAGTGGTTAAAGCATTGGACTAAGAGTGGGGAGAGACACTTTGTAGTCCACCCTCAGCCTTGGAAGCTCACCAGGTGATTTTGGGCTAGTTATTCTCTCTCAGCCCAATGTACCTCACAGGATTGTTGTTGTGGAGAAAAATGGGAGGAAGGACCACTGTGCACACTACCTTGAGCTCCTGTACAAACAAGGTGGGCTATAAATCTAGTCATAATTGATAATAATCATTATATTAGCTGAAAAAGGAACTAAGTTTAATGATTAATCGGCCTGGATTTTTATTTTACAAGCTATAAATCATAGTAGTAATAAAATAAATAATATTTTTACAATAACAAACCTAAAATAACCTAAATTAAGTTTATCCAGAAGCTAATTTTTGCAGATGGAATGTTTAGCCATACTGTTGTTCTGAACTAAAACAAGGTATTGCTACCTTGTAATTTGGGCAAAAATAAAAGCCTATTTGTGCTACTGTAATAACTGCAAATAACTTTATGAAGGAGTACACATCTCTATATTTACTTATTTCTGTACTGTTGTGTGCTGCTATTACCGTTTCAAGAGACATTTTCAACATCTTGATAGGTGGGTTCCAGCACTTGACTCAGAACTTCTGCTGTAATCTCAAGTTGAGGTGAATCTTTGATTCAACAGAATTTAAAAATTTTGAACAAAGTACAATAACAATAAGAACAATATTTGAAAGTGATAAAACAGAATTTGCCAGGATTTGTTTTCAGTTTGACTAGAAACTGAATTTGGTTTGACAGTTTGGTAGCAAATATTTATTTATAACTTAACATAATATCTTCTTTCCTTTTGTAGATCAAACATGAAATGTGGTAACACATGTTTGGCTTGTTTGCTGTTCACAATGAGCAATTTAAGGAAATAAAAACTTTCTAGGTAAATCATACACACAGCTTTGTATATGGCCATTTAAAAAGCAAACATTTTGCAGACATTTAACATTGCATGTCTTTATAGAAGCTGATGTATAGTTTTACCTGACAACAGGCATTGTAATTACTTTAATTAACTATATTCTATTTTATAGGAATCAAATTATTATATAAAATGATTTTATTTTAGAAGTAATTCATGGGAAAAAATGAAAAAGGCCTATCATTTCTATTTCATGTTATGAGTAAGCACATTCAAAATGATAGTTTCTAGCCCAGAAGAGAATAAAATGCATATTATGTTTTGAATCACCAAGTTTTTCTAGAGGACGTTGGCTAGTGGAATGTTCAAAAGCTATAAGGTTTATAGAACCTTCATATTCAGCTGTCTCAAATGTCCTAGTAGTCTGAAATCTATGAGGTTTCATCACATTTTTGCCTCCTTTTAGCTTGTAAGTGGGATTATGTTACATTTCAAGCAGCATGTAACGAGATTAGAATCCCATCTTTTAAATGTCCCTGGGCTCCATCTTTTAAGCACTCTGCTTCTGAATCATGCTCCATGACTGAAATTACAGCATTCTGTACCAACTGTTGTTTCCAGATAGTTTGCAAAGGAGCCTCATGTTCAGCACATTTAAATTGAGTGTGATTTATAATATGGAAAATGCTTTCTCCTTTCCACTGAGTCTCCTTGAATAAACTACTCCAGGAGGTTGAGGGAATGGGATATGATTCAGGAGAGAAGAACTCGGTGGCTCCTTACCTTTGAGTAAGCATCAGTCTCACACCATACAAAAGTTCCCGTGGTGTCCATGCAGCATAAACTACGTTCAGTATCATGCAATCATATAATTTCCTACAACGATTCTTACTTCTTCTGCTCCCTTTATACCTTCCTTTGTCCTTCAAAGGAATATTGTGAGGATAAATGTGAGGGGATCACATGCAGGTCATCCTCATTTAGCAACCGCCTCGTTTAGGAACTGTTTGCAGTTATGACTGTGATGAAAAAGTAACTTTGTGATCAATCCTCGCATTTATGACCTTTGCAGGTCTGTAAAGCAAAGGAAAGCTGAGGTGAGATCATAAGCACAGTTGCAGTTTCACTTAGCAACCACTTCATTTAATGACTGAGTTGTCAGTCCAATTGTGGTCATTAAATGAGTACTACCTATATGTTATATTGAAAAGGGTAAAAAGTGAATATAGGCATATACTGTAGTTGCTAAAAATGAGTTCAGCTCTGTAATACTGCTTGAAAAAAGAAATGAGCAGTGTTTAAGTATACCGTAAGGTTTGAAGTATGAGAGTGATTCCAGTAACTTTCAAGATAGACATAGGCCAGACTATCTTGCTAAATTTGTGGCTGCTTCAGCTGCTTTCCAGGTGTCTACTTCAACTACTTTCCAGGTGGAGTGTTTAGAAATACATTGGTGTAACTGAATGGAAAAAGTGTAGTTTGGTTTTGTCATCAGATATTAGAGGATTTATACTTATCCATGTCAGCATATGTGACAAGCCTTGTTACCCTTTGACTAGCTTACAGGCCTCTGTGGTTCATTATTCACATCCAGAGGACTGCAAAAAGGTTGGCTTGCAAATGACTGTGGTCCTAGTTTCTGTCTGAGGTTTTCCATTAATATCCTAAACTGGTTCAGTGTTAACATTAGTCATAAATGTAATTTTAAATTCACCATCTGGTTGGCAGAAAGTTAAGAACTTGAATTCTTGGCTGTTATTCTGTTTATAGCTGTCTCCAATCTCCTGCTAAATATTTTTAACTATAGCTTTCTAAAATATTGTTCTTCTGCCATATTGTGTGCTGTCTGAGCATGCAAAAATACAATATGCTTTGTTTTTTGCCAAATGTATTGCATGAACCTGGTCATTTTGGCTCATTAATCAAAACACACTTAAATAAACCGTGGATTGTATGAATCCCAGGCTAACTCTGCTGTTTTGCCTTTCCTGAACAGTATGAAAAAGGACACATGTGGGTACCTCACAACACCGAAATAGCATCTTTCCCTACAAACATGGATTTCTTGGTAGCACATTTTATTAAATACTCCAGTACCTCAGAAGGATTCTGTAAAAAAGAAGGACCTGTTCTGTCTGTGAAATTTTTGCATTTCCCTCTATATGGGGATGCCTAAAGACGATTCAGAATATATAGAGAGTATATTTTGTCTGTGTTTTGACTGGTCAGCAAGAACATAGCAGAATAATGTTATTGTGGGAGTGCCCCTGGTTCCCAGTTGACTTCCAGGTCCAGTTCAAATAGCTAATTATCACCTATAAAGCTCAATATGGTATGCATCCCTGTTACATGTGGGACTATCTGATTCAGATATAATCTATCTCCCTAGTGCATCTAGACCAAGGCAATAGACTGAGAACTTCCCCCTTAAAATATTAGAAGGTGCTTGAAAGCTAGGCTTCTCAGTAGCAAGTCCCTAGCTCTAGAATAATCTATTCCTTCTGAAAATAATATTGCAGAAGACCAAGAAAAATACTAACAACAACAGCAACAACAACCAAGCCATCAGAGTGAAAGCTGCCATTTATAGGAGGTGAATTTTGCAGGGGATAAAGCCATCTGGGTGACCTTGGGCTGGTCATTTTCTCTCAGCCCTAGGAAGCAGGCAGTGGCAAACTGCTTCCAAAATCCTGCCAAGAAAACTGAAGAGACTTGTCCAAGCAGGTGCCAGGAATCAAGACTGACTTGAAGGCACCAAAAAAAAAAAAAAAGAGTGAGTAAGTGAACACATGATGAATGAAATTTGTGTTTTGATTTTTTGTGGCTTTATTGCTAGAGTGTAAACCTACAAATGATTGAATAGGCAACACAAAAGCGAATAAATAAATAAATACTGGGCCCAACTCTTATTTTCTGTTTTATATAAAATGATACTTGCTGCAAAAAGTTTTTTGACATTAAATAGTCTGAAGGTATAAGAACTATTAATCAAAATTACATTCGTGAAAGTTTAACTATAAGACTTCGTTGTTTTAAACTTCAATAAGCCATTCTGGTATAAAGGGTAGATGTAGTGTATACAGAGTTAAAATATGAAACTATTTTCAAATATCAAGTAGAGCTCTGTAGAAAATCAAATCCCTACTAAATAATCTCTTAAAAATTGATTATTTGCCATCAAGCCTGTGTTAACTCTTAGTGACCACATAAATGAACCTTGTCCACAATGGTATGTTTCCAACCTGTTCCTTTAAGTCTTCCAACAGTGCATCCATTATTGTAATTGAGTCCACCCACCTTGTCCCTGGTTGTCCTTTTTCTTTCCTTCCACCTTTCCTAGCGTTATAGACTTTTCAGGTGAGCTAGGTATTCACATAATGTATCCAAAATATGATAATTAATACTTTGTCATTTGTGCCTTGAGTGACAACTTTGGAGTGATTTGTTCTATGATCCATTTGTTTGTTATCTTGGCCATTCATGGTATTCTCAGAAATCTTCCCAAATGCCAAAGTTTAACAGCGTCAGTACTGTTTCTGTCCTGCCTCTTCAAAGTTAAACTTTCTCTTTCATAGAGTGTCACAGGGGAAAGCACGGTCTGCATGGTTTTGATCTTTGTAGATATAAATTTGTCACGGCATCTGCATATCTTTTCCAAGACCACCACCACTATTCTACCAAGAGGTAGTTGGTAGTGTATTGCTTGACTAGTAGTTCCTTAACTGTTGATAGTCAACCGTAAAAGAAATAAGCTGTCCACCACTTCAGTATCTTTGTTGTCAGTTCTAAGGGTAGTTGTACCTGTTGTCATTAGTTTGGTTTTCTGTATCCCTTCTTTAATCTGATTTTTTCAATGTCCTCCTTGACTTTCATTACTAATGCTTGCAGATCATTTGCATTTTTATCCAAGTAGGGTCATCAACATAACACAGTTTATTATGCTTTTTCCTCCACTTTGGGGAATATTGGATTGGTAGTAGCTGCTGCTCACTTAAAGCTTTACTAGAATTACTCATTTCAGTTCTTTTTGTGATCTGCTGAGATTTTACAGATTTTCCATTCTGCAGCTTTTAAGTATCTAAATGGGAATCTGAAAAACGTTTTAGAAACACATAAATGCTTTTGTGTGTGCCCCCAAAAAGTAAAATAAAGTCTTCTTCAAGTAGAGCTCATTTCCTGGTGACTTCATGGATACATCGATGAAAGGTTTTTTGGCAGCAGTACAGAAGCAGTCTGCCATCACCTTCTTTAGGGACGCTTATTTATCTATTTATTTATCAAATATATATGGCTGCCCATCTCATGAAAAATGACTCTCTGGGCAGCTTATGACAAAGTTATAAACAGTAAACATATAAAAAACAGTCATTATTAAAAAATTTAAAAATCACAAGGTGTAAGAGAATAGATGTTAACAGCAATAATGGAGCCACCTCGAGATCTCACTGTTTAGCATATGATCCTGATATTCCTTGAGATCTCCCGCGTAAGCACTTATGGCACTTGAGCCTGGTTTGCTTCAAAGTCCAGACAGGGTTGACTACCTGCTGCATTGATTTTCTAAATGCAGCTGCTTCTGCTAAGTGTCAATAGCTTGTTAATACCTTCAGAGTTGGGTACAAACTGTGGGTTAGCACAGATTGTCTGTAAACAGCAAAGTCCTCAGGGGTTTTCCTCGGTATATGCTACATACACAGTTTATGGTCTAACTGAAGCCCGATCCAGTTGAGCCCTCCTTTCTGCACCCCATAGGGGAACTGAGGTGTGGGAAGGAAAGCAGGAGATACTGTATATAGGCGGAAACCATCACGTCAAAGCCTGCAGTAGTTGGATTCCTTCTCTTCATCTTGTTATAGGGAAATTACTTGCAATTGTCCTGCGTGTCTCTCAAAATATTACCAATACTTTGGAGATTATGTAAAGGTACTTGTGGAAAGTGGTTGTCCAAGACTAAGCTGCCCTTATCACTTTTGATATTATTAACCTTTTTATCTGGTTATTTAAAACACAAGAAATCCCATAAAGTAGTTGACTATTAAAAAGAACCATAATATATATGAGTAGTATAACTTTATTGATTAGTCTGTTGACCATATCAAAGCAGTGGGCATCAGCCACAAGAAGATACAGTAAAATGAGAGAAGATAAGATATAGTGAAATAAGATGAAATAGACTAAGGTAAGATAAAATAAAATATAGTAGGGTAAGATAAAGAAAAGATGAAAGGGTGAGATAAAATAGAATGCAGAGTCAAAGAATAAGATGAATATTAAAATACAAAACAGTATGTGTTTAGGGGAATTCATTACCTTTATGTGCAACCCCAATGTGTTCTATAAAATGTGTTCGCAGTTGGACTGCCCTAACTATAAACTTAACAGTTCTAATGACTACATATGTGTTTGTACCCTGAAGGAAAAATGATAATCTTTTGTTCCAGTCCCAATGTATGGTTCTGTCAAGTAGTGTCTGCAAGTACTGAGCCCTTGCTGGGGCATATAATTGATAGTTGAATAGGACATTTGCAATATCTTCTACTTCTGATGCTCCACAAATACACATTCTCTCAGAATATGGCACTTGGTGGAATCATCTATATTTAACCATAGAATCGATCTGCTCAAATCTTGTTCTGGTAAGGGCTATACTATGGTAGTGAGTCAAACCCATTGTCAGATATTTTTCTGCTTCAAAAGACATTTTATTCTTGGCCAGCCATTTTAGCGACCTGGTGTTTGCAAGTAACTCAATAGTGGTTTGGGCGTTAACATCCAAAACTGTTTGAATATTGCCTTGGCCTGATGTCCGGCTGAGAGACATATTGTGTTGAGAAGCCGAGCTGTGAGATGATTTGGAGGAGCTGATTGATCCATGTGGTGGATTGAAGGTGGTGGTGCCCATCTGTTCTTCACAGCACGTTTTTGTAGTCTGTCAGGTTCCATTGGGAGAATCCTCCACCAGTAGTTAACGGCTTTGATTTCTGTGAGCCTATAAATGGAGAGGGTGCCTGTTTCAGCTCTTACTGCTGCTGCAGGTGTATTCCTGTCAGTCCCTGGAATAGATCCTAAAAAGCATGCTTGATTTCGTTCCTGTAGGGGCCTTTGATAGGCCCCACAATTCTGCACCATTATGTTAGCACTGGTGCAAATTTTGCCCAGTGGACCTTTAAAATGGAGAGCAGAGTGCTTGGGTGCTTATAACTAAGTAACTTAGTTAACATTTCAGAGCTGGCTTTGGCCTTTATTGAACTTTTAATTTCAGAAGAACAGCGATTATTATGGTGTTAGTAGGTTCATAGGTGAACTGAACATCAAACTCATTCACAGAAACTGATGACATAAGATGTTTCCTTTTATATGCTGAGGGAATAATTTGAGATGTCTGCAGAATTTATTCTAGACTGCTGATTGGATTTGGTGGTACATATAAATTCCACCATTAATTATTTTCAGACAGAAGAGGAAATCCAGTTTTCCCTTTAGATATAAGGTAAATTTCAATAATTTCTGCTTGTACAATTTTGTCCTTTTAATAATTTTGCTGGCTGACTGAAAATAGAATTATATCCTCAAAAATGTAACAGGGGTTTGACTTTTGATTAAACTCTTGGGTAACATTACTTCTTAATACAGTACACAATTGTTTGTTCACAGGTAAAAGTAATTCTCTGCTTTTTGAAACAGTGTAATTGATGTGGTATATATAAACAAATGTAAATGTCACTAGGAATATCAGTTTGCCAGTTATCAGGCTCATAATATTGTTTTAATACAAAGCAGCTTAATTTTTTAGCCTTGCGTTTACATTGACTTTCACTTGTTTCTATCTCAGTTTCATGAGGATAATGAGAAAAGGTTACTTTGTTTTGAAAACAAAGGTGCCATATTATCATGCTCTTAATTTTTCCCCTCATTTAGTAATTAAGTATTTCCTTTCTAAATGATATACTGTATTCTAGACACTGATTAAGCAGTATAACCATCCCCCCTCAAAAATAACAGTTTTATACCTTATCTTTCTATGCATAGAGGTGATCATATAATCAGTATGAATCTTTACCAATTAATTAATTTTGCATTGGAACTACAGAAGGTGACAGAAAAAACATGCAAATCTTGTCTACGTTAATATTCAGCGATCATTCTTTACTTCTAAATTGAGCTATATCATGTTCATAAATACTTTATAAGCTAAGGACCTGTCTGTCTGTCTGTCTGTCTTTGGTTAATCATTTTGCTGTTTCTCATCTGTGCTTTTTTTTATTTTAGGAAACTTTCTAGTCGTTCAGGATTGTTATTTTTATAAGGGGAAAATTTTGAAATGGGAAGCAGACTGTCAGTGATCTCACCTGCATATATGATGATTACAATATACAGTAGCATTATTTTTGCAAATAATATTGTGTACTCTTTTAAACTTGGAAAGATAAGGAGACAATAATCTGTTACCAGAACTTGCTTCTAAGCAACTACAACAGGACCAAAGGATACCTTGGTGGTATAACTCTAATGAGGAAGCAATTTTTGAAGGTGAATGGATTTTCAAATTACTTCTGGGGCTGGGGAGGAAAAGCTGATGATTTTGCATTGGGCTTCAAATGCAAAAAATGACTATCCAGTCTTCCCAAAGTATAGCCAGGTATACCATGATGTTTTACACTAGAGACTGAAGCCTTGAAGCAAATGCTAAAGAATCCCTTACATTGGGCATTCTCAAATATGGAAGATAGATGGGCTAAATTCATGTTCCTATAATGTCAGCCTTGCATGGTAGTCCAGACAAGAAGCACATCCAGAAGTACTAGTTTTAAATTTATTGTAAGGTTAGAGTAAAAGTTGTGCAAGTCTGAAAGTACATCTCTCCTCCCTCACCCTTACAGTCCAAGAAACTAGGGAAGGTCCCTTCTGAGACGTTTGCCATGCCCCCATTCTTTCTGCAGACTCGGCTGCCATTTGTCTGACTGTTGTCTTGTCTACAACTCTTCCACCTGTCTCTCAAGATCATTCCCACATACCATTATATATAACCTGATTTCAATAGAGTATAGTCCTTTGTATTCCAACATTACAGTGGATTTTGGAAGCCAAACTACAATTTCTTAATTGTCTCTTTTGTGCCAAATGAATATTAGAATGGACCCCCCAAAATTGTCAAAACTGAGCTGCAGCAAATAAATACCCTATTTTCTGTTGATGGATTCACAGCAAATTTATTACAGAGGGAATAACTCTTTTTCCAACTCTGGTTGGTTTGCTCATACTTACTTTCTTTTAAGACAGCACTAGTTAGTTGGAAATTAAATACTACGTTTTTGAAGTAGAAAGAGAGGTGTAAAAATAATCCAGTGGTTAACTTTTCAAAGAAACAAGACTGCAGCTTTTTCAATTAACAGACACCTTTTAAAAATTATTTATTTATTTATCAAATTTGTCACCACCCATCTCCTCCCATCATTCTCCAACTGTCAACTGATGGGAAGAAACAAAATATCTTTGTTTCCTCCAATCAGTTGATCAAGTGCATGTCGTCATAATATTCTGAAGAGGGATGGCACACAATTCCTTTTGCTTAGTGAGGATGAGGGAAAAAAACCTTTCAAAAATAAACTGGGAATTAAATGGAAAGATCTAGCCTATTGGTTTTTAGTTTCAGTTTTAAAGCATTATAGTGGGAAGGGATACAGGACAAGAGAGAGAAAGAGAGATTCTCTGTTCTAATTCCCTTGCTTTAAAATTAGTCTCCTTTTGCAGGCAGATCTGCTTGCCTATTTGGGAAAGTTACTTCTTCCTGTTCTGTGTTGTGTACAATAATGATCATGTTACAGTGCCGATTGCTAATTACCCATGCCTCCTTTTTCCCTTTAAAGTAAGGCTGGCTGTTAACACTCTCTCCCCCTTCCCCCAGCTTAGAGCTAGCTAGCTACATCCAGGCAATCCCCCCTATAAAATCTGCTGATCAGAATCTGCTGGTCAAGGGAAGGATGGAAACTGTCCCATAGAAACTTAGTTTGTTAATATGCCCACTTCCTCTGTGGTTAAAGTGGTGGCACTGACTGGCATAGTGGAACTAAGAAAGAGCTGCACCTCCTCACAAGCAGAAAAAGAAGTAGGGATGAATTTTTGCCCACCAGCCCACTCCTTCTATTAGCAACCCATGGTCAGGAGGAGGAACTGAGCCACAGCTGCTGGTATGGTGGTACCTAACCTGACTTAGCATGGCTATACCTGAATTTAAGAGATTCACAAAAGAGCATGCACAAAGAGGCTATGCATACTCAAGCTCAACATTTTCAAAAAGTTCTTTATATTGGTATGGTTAGTTAATTGAGCGTTGGCACTTTTGGAGCTTTTTGTTTTGCTGAATTGCTTTGTATGTATATACAGATGGGGCAATGGATAGTTTTTTTATTGTTGTTGTTGCTAATCATCTAATTCCAACAAAGATCAAGTAGCTTTTGGTGGGAGTGGGGTTTGGTAATGAGCTAGCAAGCTAGTGCCAAGCTGCCTAGAAACCCACAGTACAAAATAAGTTACTTTTACCTGCAAAGGAAAGTAAGTGGGGTAGGCTGGCAGTCCATGCTCACTGGCATTACCACAGAACCAACAGTAGAATGGGTAAAGGCGGTATGATTTAAGAAAAAGGTGAAAGACAGCTGGCTGACCTTTAGGCAGACTGCCTTGGAAACAACTGAAAAGAACATGGGAGAAAGCTGTGTGTTAAAAGAATTTAACAGCTGCTATCCTCACATTACTTTTCATTTGCATCTCTAGGACAAATCTTGGTTGAGTGCCCCAACTGCTTCCATAGTTTCAGTGGGATCTTCTTAAAAGTGTCTTAAAAAGTTCATCTGTGCATCCATTTTTTCAGTGTGGGTGACAGGTGGCAGCTAATATAGCCTGCTATTCTACCTACTGTTCCGCCCCTGGATTGTAAAACAAAGAATAAGAATAAATCTTTATTACAGTCCAAGTCCATCTGTAGTACAAAAAAGCAAGAAGTTCATACCATGTTCCTATTGCCTGTAATGGCCGAACATAGTGAACCATTTCAGCCAGCTAGGAAGGTCTAGTGGGATGCCCCAAGTGTCACCATTTCATTTTCACCTTGAAAGAAAACTTTTATGGCACATCATTAGTAATTTTCTTTATGGCAGACCATTAGTAATTTATGTTCAGTTTTCAAAGTTTAAATTACAATTTTGAAGAAACAGATAATGCTTGGGAAAAGTAATTATTTTCTTAACATTTGGATTCAGTATAAATATTGAAATAAAATTAAAATATAATACCAGATTTGCTGCATCTGATCCTTAAAAAAGATTGAATAATTAGTTATAATGATAAATTGAAACACACAATAGTTAATTAATAATAAGTAAATTGTAAGATAATAGCTGTAATTTACATAAAATTCTGCTCCTTCTTTGACCTGTTTTTGGAGATGTTTGTATTAGTCATTTCTCGGACTAATGTTTTTCAGACTAATGTAAAATTAATTAAGGTTATACTCTGGATATTCAACTGTGTAGCGACACTTTGTCTAATATCTGCAGTTTCATTGTTAGAATTTTTTTAAATAATATTTTTTCTAGTGAATACTAGCAATTGTCGCATTGGAAGAGTATCTGCACTGAATTGTGTATTTTTTTCATCATCAGATGTTTTTCAGAAACCTGTTTAAAAATGCCCAAGTTACGGTTGAGAATCTTGCCTTTAATCATGGTTTCTGCTACCCAGCTTCAGCTGCACCTTAAACTAAGTATTATACCAGCAGTCCTGTGGAATGAAGACTAATTTTAGTTACAAGTGTGTATGAATGTGTCTGTGTGTGCATGCACGTATGTATATCATATGCTAGCTTTAATAAAACATGTATTTAGCAGTTACAGTAAGAATCTAGTTCCCATGTTGTTCAACAGCTTCATGGTGTTGCTGAGAGCATCTGCAATATGATGATGACTCATAGTGACATTTTTCTTTTTCATTAATTGCAGAGGAAACTGAAAGTGCTAAAGTGAGTTTGAGATCAGTAGTAGAATGGATGTGAGGCAATAAACATGGTGAGATAGGTGAGATATATTATACTATGAGATTATTGTTGATTTTTTCTAAAAAGAATAGAATGAATAGAATTCATGAACGATTAGGTACATAGTCTGTATATTGTAATATATTGTATATCTGGAAATGCAGAGTACCTTGGGTTTAGCACTTTTCACTAATTCTGGATGATACGGTGACTATCGTCTCTCTTGGATAGAGAATGCTCATGTTCTGAAACCTTTCATTGGACTATTGCTCTGAATGGAATGTTGAATTGCTTTAAAAGTATTCAGAAACTGCAGGTAATATGAAATATGTTAAAATGTGGAACACAAATCTTGCCCAGCTTAAAAGGACTGCACTCACTCCTAGATTTTCAGGCTGAACTAACGTTTAGAAAGCATCTGCCTGCTTTCACATGAAACTACCATACTACAGAAGAGATACATCTGGGATAAAGATGACCTCTGATCAGGTCTATCAGTTGTGGTATTTGACTCCAAAATGGTCTCCTATAACAAACTGGGAGGGGGGATAATTTAAAACCACATCAGCAGACCACTTCCTCAAGGGCTCCTCTCTAAAAGATCCTGGGAGTAGGATGAACTCCCCAAAAGACTTATCTGTCAACAGGAGAGTATTTGCCCTTCTAGTGAGGATTTCTCCCTTTAGTCCAGCCCTATGAAAAAGGAAAGTGCTCTGATTGTTCTGCCCAAAGTCCAGAAATGCGGAACTTAAGAAATGTTAAGAAACAAAGAGCGTAGCTATATAACCATGCAGTCATTCATTCTGGTGATTTTTTAAAAAGAGAAATACTTTTATTAGTTCAATGAAGCTAAATCTAGATGCAAAAAGGAATGTATTGGAAAAAGGAAATATAGGAAAATAAGGGAAGACAATGGTCTCTTTCACACAGAATTACAAACAGAATCAACATCAACTTCCTCAAGAATTTAGTTATTACCAATTTATCTAAGATTTTGGATTCCAATACACCCAGAAAGTTCATTGTAGAGAGAATTGTTGAAGAGAGACCATCTGAGGCTTTTGGCTGGATGTTGCTAAGGTAGCCTGCTTTGTTCTTTCTTCTTTCCTTTTCCTGAACACTATCCTGTGTTTTATAGCATACAGAAGATACGTGACCTATTTAAGAGACAGATTTTTGCTTTGTCCAGTGATGTGAAATGCTCCTTCACATATATCCTAGTTCTAGCCAGAATTAATCAGAAAAATATCTGGCAGCTGAACTCAACTTCTTCATAATCTTTGGTTTTGATGATAAGGGGACTGATTTGTTTTCATCCAGTTTTGCTATAGTTGATTTTTTAGAACGGATTTTATAGGAGAGTTTTCTCAGGAAACAGAGGTCAAATTCTATCTGTTAAGGCATGGGGCCACTTTGCAAATGCTTTAGTGACCTTTGTTGCCAGCACAAAATTTAAGGGTTCATTATTTCTCTTTCTGTCTCCAGTTTCTGAAAAAATAATGATTTTTTTTTTATATTAGTTGTATTACTCATTCATCATATATACTAACCAAATGTAATGACTTAGAGTGGTGTCAAGAAGACAGCAAATACTACAGTACAGAACACATTAGATTGTTTTTCTGTAAGTTCGAATACAGTGCAGTTGAAGTGGTAGTAATAGTATATAACTCAATGCCAAGCTATAAATTATAAGCCTGAAGCAGTATGGGAATGTACTTAGTAAGATTTTCATATGATCATAACCAGAAAGTACTTTTCCAGTTTTATTCTGCTAACTGCATTTGTAGTTAGTAATTATAGTACCTTAAATTTAATTTCTGAAGTTTTAAAATACTTTTTAGCTGATATGTACTATCTGATTATTGTTACATGATGCCTAACTGCTTTTTAATTTCCTTGTTATAAATGCAACTTTTAATGAAATTAAAATAAAAGTGAATTGTCACATTTCAATATTTTGAACATGCAGGCAAAACCGTAAAATATTTTATGTAAATGATTCCTATAGCAGATGTGAAATTCTATTCTATTTGAACTTTTTACTATGGATCAGATGTTTATAAGTTGGACTTCATGTCCATGAAGGTGGAGTCAAACAACTATTTTTGAGAAAGGTAAAACAGAAAGCCTTTGCATAAATATAATTACATCTGTATGTTCTTTCTTTTGTTTTTAGCTCGAACCTTCACTTCTCTCTATATATTTGTGTACTATGGTTTACAGTATACGTTATATATAAAAAAGGTGGGATAAAAATCATCATCATCATTATCTTAGGCTATTATTACTGTTCAATTTTTATCCCACTTTTAAAATATATTTTGATCAATTCAAGGCGGTGAACATACCTAATACTCCTGCCTCCTACTTTCCCCACAACAACAACCCTGTGAGGTAGTTTTTGGCTGAGAGAGAGTGATTTGCCCAAAGTCACCCAGCCAGCTTTCATGCCTAAGGAAGGCCTAGAACTTACATTCTGCTGGTTTCTAGGCCAGCACTTTAACCACTACGTTAAATTGGCTCTCAGTTTACAAATATTTGTATATAGTATGACTTGGTAATCTGATCATTTTGGATTTGTATTAACATTTAATAACAGCAAAAATAGATTTACTGAAAATATCAAACATGTCAGAATTTTTTATTTTTATGATTTCCTTCCTATTTATTTTCATCTGAAGTACTAATTATTTCCTAAATGGAAAACAAATTATGATGAAAGAAAAACATACATTAATCCACTGATATAGACTTCCAGTGGGGACAGGGTGGACTGAACAGCTGTGCCCTCAGGCTCAGCGGACAAAACTGACAACATGGCAGTTTTTTGGGGTTCAGGCAGGTTCTTCCTGAAGCCCAGTAGTGTTTTTCCAGAAAAAGAAAAACGCCTGGAATCAGCCCATCTGTCCTCTGGACAGCTGCTTGCAGCCAGAAGATCGCAAACAGCATTTGCGCTTCACTGGTAAGAGCCGGGAGGCTGGGATGTCACTATTACCAAGCCGCACTGTAGCCTTAAAAGGACACTAAGACTGGCCACTCCATTTCTAAATCACCCAATTTATATTTCTTTTAAGTAACGTACCATAAGAGAGGCTTTTTATAGCAAGGAGAAGCGGGTTCTCTTGGTGCTTATTGTTATTTTTGGGATCAATTTTAAAAAAAAAAAAATCTTTTTAAGTTTTGGACTTTGTTTTCCATCCAAATTTTAAGGAGGATTGAGAGAAAAATAATTGTCTCCCTGTTATTATTTTTGTACTAAATTTGAAGATATTAGAATTTTACTACATGTTGAATCGGCTGTTTTGAACTTCCAGTTTTCTGCTTCTACTTTCCCTGGGGAACTGTCTGCATATCTCACTTTCGCTTGTGTAAACACATTCCGGAATTCTTTCATAACTTTGACTCTTGCTGGTTAAGCTCCTAGGGGGTGCCATAATCTATTGCATGAGACATGGAGGATTTCAAACAGACTTTCTCTGACTTCCACCAAGATTTTAAACGGATTCTGATTCCTGCCAAGTTTTTATGCAAGGCATTCAGGACATTGTGGAAAATATGAGGTCTAAAATGTGTCATCTGGTTGGGGATGTCATGGATGAAACTGAGGAATTTAACAGTGACAGAAATGTCTCTTCTCAGAGTGAGATCTGGACTTCTGTTGAAATGCTGGATGAAGATCGGATAGTCGAGTTGGAGAAATTTAAGGGAGAGATCGAGTTGCAAGCCACAAGTGAAATTGATCTTCTGATGGAACACCATGGAAAAGAAGGGGTTATTATGTATGGGAGGTCTCCTGAAGAAAAGTCAGAGTTTTTGAGTGGGGCAGTTGGGTTCTTTGATTTTTTAAAGAAAAAAGTTCTGTGTGCATTGTGGGGATATGTAAATGCTCTGGTTTATTTTGAAGTGGGATAAGGGTTTAAGCATATTTATCTGGATTGCTTTTAGGGTTTGGCTGATTTCATTTATCTTTAATGATTTGGATTAAGATTATTAAGGTATAATAAAAAAATAATGTCTGGTTTTGGGTTTAATATGATTAAGATTATTAAAATTGTATCAAGTACAATGGCAGATAATTTATATGTTTTTTAGTTTGATCTTTATTATAGTAGACAGGAATGTATAGAATAGTAGTAGGAAGGAAATAAATGTTATCTTTTGGGGGGAAGTTGATTAGGAGGTGTGTGTGTGTGTGTGTGTGTGTGTGTATTTCCTTTAATATAAGGGGAGGGAGTAACTGTATTTAGTGATTTTTATAATGTGCCAATGGAATGACTTATAGAAATAATGTGATTTTGGTTTAATATGGAATAAGGGATTGATTATGGAAAATTGTTGTATATCCTTGCTGTTAAAAGTCAGGAGTCACCTCTTTTTGTAATTTTGAAAAATTTTCTTTTGTGTTTCTACATTTTTTTAGTTTTTTCCTTTTTTTCTTTGTAGTTTTTTGTTTTTCTGTAGCTTTTATCTTTGCTTGAAACTTAATAAAATTCTTATTTAAAAAAAATCCACTGATACCAGATAGAACTTCTAGTGATCCATAATTGCAATGATTACAGAATTTATTATCTATGGGATAGAACATAGAATGAAACTAAAATACTTCTGCCATTTGATTATATTGTACTCAGAATCAAGCCTGGCTCTTTTTAAAGTGTAGGGAGAAATAATAAGTCTCATTGTTACAGTAACTATAATTAGTGAAAAAAAATGATGAACTCCATAAACTGAACTAAAATTCTTGGGTTTTTTAAATACTTAAATTGAAATGGGTATGTATAAATATATATTGGAGATCATGAATTTGGAGTATTTGAAAGTCCAGAGACAAAATAAATTGTAAATTTGCAGTTTGTGGGATTATTTGAGGAGGATGTTTATTGCGCCATCTTGCTGGAAAGAAAGCAAGGCAAGTGATACATATTGCTGTAATGTAGTAAGTCCTAAAGTTACTAGCTTCTAATAGTTGCTTGTTTCCCACTCACTTATCATGTCATGTTCTGTCACTTGATAGACCTGGAAAGGAAATACAGAGGAAGTGAATGCCACAGCTAGTTTAAAATATTCCAGCAAGGTTGGAAAGTTTGAAACAGCTCTGGTGAGAAGAATTTGATGGGGTGCTGTTGTGTTTAGGTCTATTTTGCACTAAAATACTTCTGCCATTTGATTATATCGTACTCAGAATCAAGCCCGGCTCTTTTTAAAGTGTAGGGAGAAATAATAAGTCTAATTGTTACAATAACTATAATTTGTAATCATAATACAATTATAATTATACAGTAATTATAACAGTAATCTGCAGACTTTTATCTTCTCTTTTTATTGCTTTGAATGAAGGAAATGCCCCCCACCCACCCTCTGAATAAAAAATGAAATGTGTAATTCGTGTTCTATATGCTGTCACTCAGACTGGGTTCTTGCATTGCTACTTTGGTGGTACAGTGAATGATCTCTGGATATCTTAATTGGTATAAAGCTATCTAATACATCTCAAGTTCCAAACTGAACAATTATACTTTACAATTTTTGCTTTCTTTCACATGGCAGCTTACACTGTAAAGTGTTTTGTTAAAATGATCACATTACAAATGTTTGTATCATTGTACAGTTTCTAGGAAGCAGATGGACTTTATATTTGTAATATTCCTAATATTTGTAATAGTAGAAATTAGTGATACAGGTAGTCCTCATTTACCAACCACTCGTTCAGCAACCCTTTCCCTCTGCCAATGTGATTGCATTGCTTTCGATGTGTAGAAGAGCAAACAGCTTTCTCTTTTGAAATCCCTTCTTCTCCAATCTCTCTGCTCTGTGGTGGCGGGGGGAAGGGTCAGGCAAAGGAAAGTTTGCCTACAGAAATTGCTTGCTTTTCTTCTCCCATCCCCTGCAGAGCCGATAACTTTGCAACCAATCCTTTCATTTAAGATATTTGCAGGTCTGTAAAGCAAAACAGGGACGCGGTGGCGCTGCGGGTTAAACCGCTGAGCTGTCGATCGGAAGGTCGGCGGTTCGAAACCGCGCGGCGGGGTGAGCTCCCGTTGCTCGTCCCAGCTTCTGCACACCAAGCAGTTCGAAAACATGCAAATGTGAGTAGATTAATTGGTACCGCTTCGGCGGGAAGGTAACGGCGTTCCGTGAGTCATGCTGGCCACATGACCCGGAAGTGTCCTATGGACAACGCCGGCTCCAAGGCTTTGAAACGGAGATGAGCACCGCCCCCTAGAGTCGGACACGACTGGACTTTACGTCAAGGGAAACCTTTACCTTTACCTTAAAGCAAAACAAAGCTGAAGTAAGATCATAAGCACAGTTGCAATTTCCCTTAGTAACCGTTTTGCTTAACGACCAAGTTGCCAGTCCCCATTAGAGTCGCTAAACAAGGACTACCTGTATTATTAAGGAAACTGTATGGATAATGAAAAGCTTCTAAAAGCATACCTACATACCTGTCACACTATTCTTTTTTGATATAAGCAGTGTTGTGCAAAGATCAGAAAAAGAACAATAGTATGGCAAAGAGATTAGGGCATGAAATAAGAAAAAAAAACTATAGCTAATTCTAATTCTAATTCTAATTCACAACAGCGATATTCACTATGCCTTGCTATATTTTTCTATTTTTGCAAACTTTGTCCATACCCTGCTTAATGTAGTGTGAAGCATACTGTAAGTGGGGCCTCTCATGCCTAAACATCGTTAGTAAAAAGGTAAAGGTTTCCCGTGACATTAAGTCCAGTCATGTCCGACTCTAGGGGGCGGTGCTCATCTCTGTTTCAAAGCCGAAGAGCCGGCATTTGTCCATAGACACTTCCATGGTCATGTGGCCAGCATGACTACACGGAACGCCGTTACCTGCCCACCGAAGCGGTACCTATTAATCTACTCACATTTGCATGCTTTCGAACTGCTAGGTTGGCAGGAGCTGGGACTAGCAACGGGAGCTCACCCCGTCATGCGGATTTGAACTGCTGACCTTCCGATCGGCAAGCTCAGCAGTTTAACCCGCAGTGCCACCGGTATAAATCATATATAATTTTGCCTAGATTTATCCAAAGTGTATGTACGTGCATGTGCGTATGCACATGTGTAGTCCCTTTGCATGCATAGGAATTGCTTGAAAGTTGTGTTGGGATAGCTATACTGCAGGTCCTTGGTGATTACCCTAAATAAACTTGAGAGTGGTTTTGCTGCAGAATAAATTGTTTTAATTGGGGTATTGCAGTCCCAACAGAACTGTCAGCCCTTTGAGGTAGAGTAAGTCAGGAATCAGACAGCACAAGAACTACTGGAACTCTAGTCTGTTGTTATTGGGTATAATTTCAGAATCACCTGAAAGGGAGATTCTCTCTGTTCCCCCTTATACTAAAGAGAACCAAGACCAGGTCGTCTTGCGTTTTCTTCCACACACCCTCCACTCTTTCTGGGCTAAACTGATGCTTACAAAAAGGTCATTAGATTCCTTCTTCAAGTCCATCTCCATTCTGATTTACCAGAACTGTGGACTGCAAAGCTGTTGTAAAACATGCATATAAAGATATCTATCTATAATGCACTTCAGAAGATTTTGCAACGTGACAAATTAAAAGTAAGCAACAATAGCTAGTCTCAATGAATTAATCACCTATTGTTCTATATGCTGAAACACAGAGACATTATTTGAATTACTAAGTTCCTCATTCTTGATTGATTAACATGTAAATGCTTGTATTCACTGAACTTTCCATGTACGCTGTTAATTACCAGTTTGTTACTGATTTACAGTGTTCTTAAGATGACCAAAGCTGACAGCTTCCACACAGAGATAAGACAGTCTTAACACTTTCATAACATTTTCCTATCTTCTCATTAGGATGGCTCATACTTGGCAGAGTTCCTGCTGGAAAAGGGCTATGAGGTGAGTGACTAGTCTTACTGACTGACTGCAGACTCATGGAATAATTTGGACAGAGCTTCCTTGTTGCTGTCACTCTCTGCTTATGTTTTCCATTTAGCATTAGATAAGAAATCAAAATGTTTGAAAAGAATGTGCAACATGGGCTGTAATCATGCCAGTGCATTGTACTGTTTATCATGGAGAGTGCAATGGTGGAATCCCTCCGATCCTCAGGGTATAGCTGTTTTTCCACACTTCCTGCTTGTTCAGATAAACAGCAGCCTGCGCAAGGCAAGGCTGCATTAAATTCATATGTTACAATGCAAGAGGAAAAACTTAACTCATTTTGAAATGCCTCCTAAAGAAGGTATTTTGCAGGGGTGGGGGTAGGGACATTGAAAAAAATTAATTGAACTGTGTTTCAGCAGTCATGAAATGTTAGAACTTTGGTAATGCTTTGACACAGAATAAAAAGCTGAAAAGTGGTATCTCATTAATGAACTTGATCCTTTTCCATTTAGCTGTCATAGTAGTATAACAATTCTCTTGTACTTTAAAATGTTTCTGCTGTCATGGGCAATACAAATACAAATAGTTTACATCTTCTGTGTTACTTCTAAGATTATTCCGTATATTTCGTAATAGTAAAATGATGCTGCTACTTTTATACTTGTAACTTAGAAAACATGTCTTTTAACATAAGCAAAAGGAAGAACAAGAGAGCAACTGAAGTAAAATCAAGGATCCTACCAAGTCATAGACTTAAATTTTATCTGTTTCCCTGGTGCTGCTTTAATTATAAGTATGTTTGTTTCTAGTAAAAAAAGGGGAGTTTACTTTATTTACTAGGAACAAACATATTTATAATGAAAGCAGCACCAGGCAAACAGATAGATTTTAAGTCTAGAGAGTTGAGCTTGCCCCTGGTGACTTTATGGACATACTGGTATTGTTTTCTTTGCACCAGTATGGAAGTGGCTTGCCACTGCCTTTGGGATTTTTTTTATTTCCAGTCCAACCTACAAACCTAGGGTATCCTTGTAGTCTGTCACCCAAACAGTTCCAGCTCTGATCCCACTTAGCATTTAGAGTTTGGCCAAGGTTGGCTAGGCATAAACTAAACATTGCTATTTGTTTAGCAAAAATCTCCCTCCTTCCATTGTTCAGGGAAGAAAGACGCACGAATATTGTCAACGTGAAGCCATGAAGAGATTAAGTACAAATATTTATAATTATATAAGTTCTATAGGCTAGAGATGTGTGCCAGAAATGTCTGATTGTTAAACAAGAGGAACAGTATGGAGAAAGGTGTCATTATTTTCATGCAGCTGTTTCCATTAAGTAGCTTTTGCCCAGCCACATTTGTGAGCTCAGCTGACAACTGTTGGACAATAATGTTGTGGTGTGGAAAGGTTATTCAGTATTTCTCCTGGATCTTTATGGCTGTTCCTTGATTTCCTATTTGAATTGGGCACTTCTGTATCATGAAACTGATCTCATAACATCTCATACCGTAGAGCTAAATACCAAAAAGCTGAATGTTCTCTGTGCTTCTGTTAAATTGCAGGTACATGGAATTGTTCGTAGATCTAGCTCTTTTAACACAGGACGGATTGAACATCTCTACAAGAACCCACAGGCTCACACAGAAGGAAGTAAGTCTTTGTTGAAAGTGAGATGGGATACATAGACACATACGATGTGGTTTTGTTTCTATCTCTAATATTTGCATAAGATTGTATCAGACAGCAGAGTGATCACTGAGACTAATTATGTGGACATCTTTTCTCGTCTGGCTTCAATTCTTTTTTCAGAATTGGAAAAATGTTTTGTTAATTTCAACTGGAACAGAGTACAAAATGTTGATGTTATCACTAATAATCAATAAAAAAGTAAAGTAAGAGGACTTTTTAGGATAGAAATACAGGTTTGTTAATTTTCCTGATTAATTAGAACCAGTTCATCATTCTTTTCTTAGTCATACAAATTACACTGTCTATCAAGTCCCTTTCTGCATATCCATATGAAATCAATATGTTAGCAGTAAATCAACATGTTAGCAGTAAAATGAATTTGGTAATCAGATATCAAAATTTCAGTTATTACAGCAAGGCAGCCTGCTAACCAATCTAGTTACTAACGTCAGGCGTCTATAACAAACTAATGTACAGGTGACCATTACTTGGCAGGGTTCTGTTCCAACACAATTTTGTTATCCAAAATCATGGATAATAAAACTGCAAAAAACAAGACCTTGAATTTATGAGAATTGGGGCTAGGTTCTGGAGCCTAATGGTCACCCACTTCCTCCATCTTCCTCTCATAGATGTTGTTTGAGCAATGTTCCTGTATTTGTTCCTCCTCCTCACTTGGATATGGCAAATTTCAGTCCAATATGAGGGTTCATGAGCTTCCTTGTGCAGCTGGCCCCCTTCTTCAATGCAGCTTCCTTGATGGGAGATGAAGGGAGACATCCCACTTGTACAATGGCTCGTGCTAACTTCTGTCCTCCACGTGGCTCTGTGTGTAGCAATAGGATCCAGCAATATGATTGAGAGGACCTTCCACCAAGATGTCAAAAGAGCCATGTAGAGTGGTGAATCCAGTGTGAGCCAGGTAATGCAAGTGAGTAACCCCCTCCGTCACCAGCCAAGTGACCACGAATCCCAGACGCCATGTGGAGGCTCATGTGTGGGCTTGATCCAGTAAGATCTGCTGTGCCTGAGAAAGGTGGGGAAGGAGCAGATACAGGTAGATTGAAGTGACAAAAAATAAACAAAATCATGGCCAAATCCTTTACATCTATAGGTCTCTTCTTTATTTATCATGGATATCAAAAATTATCTGATAGTTAGACTGCAGATAATGAGGGCCATTGTAATAATAATATAATACATATTTACAACTTAACTGCAATCTCCCATGTACTTATTCTACATTTTGAATATAATTCAGGGAACCAGTTACAGAGCAGGAAAAATATAAGAAAACATGTTTTGCATATTGTGACTTATAGAATAAATGGTTTTAGAGAAACTGAAGTAGGACAATATATTGAAAATAAATAGGATTTTGAATGTTTTCAGTAGACTTTTTATAATATATGTCATTTTTATTTAATTTTTCTTTAATCATAGTTTTTACATTTTTACCAGAAAGGCAATTGGTACAAAATCTAATATCTCATGTAATTTAATTAATGCAAATTAAATTCAGAATACCTATGATTTACCACTCAGTGACTTACATTCCAAAGTAAATACTGTCCAACTTAGTAAATTATGAAGAATGGAGTGCAGTACATTATTAGAAAGCCACAATCTGCATTTAATTATAGTTATAATATAAATATATGACTCTCTGACTTTTAAAGAAATTAGAGAAGTATAAATAGAAATGAGAACAACACATGTCAAATTTACATGATTTTAACTATGTTTTTTTAAACCTGAAGATATGAAACTACATTATGGTGATCTGACAGATAGTACTTGCTTGGTGAAAATAATTAATGAAGTGAAGCCCACTGAAATTTACAATCTTGGAGCACAGAGTCATGTTAAAGTAAGTACTATTAATAAACAAGTATCTTTCAAAAGAAACATGTGATTATCTATAAGCAAAAATGTAGTACTCTGTATATTTTGCTGCTACTTACTTCGGTAGATCCCACTTTTTAATTTCATTTAAATATATATTTATGAACAAAATATTGAGGATGAAAAAATACAAAAGAAACCTTAAATAATGGTTTAAGTAAAATAAAGCTGTACCAAAAGGGTGTCTGTGTGTGCATGCATGTATATATGTATATGGGAGGGGAGAAGCATGATTTGTGTGTATAAACATATAAGTAAATACAGAGAAGACAGATGACTTACCTTGTGGATTATTTAGCCATGATAATTTCTCAATTGAAAGTTGTTTGGAGTTTTCAGTACTCTTGGATGATGTAGGACTCATCTTTTTGCACTTTTTGCACTTCTTTTTGCTTCAGTGCTTGTTGTTCAAGCAATTTTTTTTCTTGCAACTTTTCTTGTTATATACAGTAAATAAATACAGGTATAACCTTTAAATATCCATGTACAATATTTCGATCAAAATACATTTATATAAACAATGAGGAACTACATATTCATATGTACAAACTGAGTTAGTGCTAGATTCTCGGTTTGTTAGGGGAGTACCATTCCATCATATTGGAAATGACCAAGCAAGTGCACCTGTTTTATCAGCAATGTGGTGGGTTTGGAACTATGATCTCTTCCCACTTTGAGGAGGCGACCCTGCAGGGGCCTCTGATCCCCATTGGCCATGCACTGTACATGGTATGGGTTCCTTCCCTTTTCTCTTCGCCAGGAGTTGAAGCTCTGCAGACCACTCTGTTCTTCCCCCACTTACCTTTCAGCCTTTCTGGCCACTGAGACATTTGCAACCCCACCTTGATTCTCTAGGTGGTCATGACTTACAGTTTGAGAATCTCTGCCTTCAAGTTTGGAAATAGTGACACAATAGCACCTTACCTATCTGAATATTGTTGGAATATTCAGAAAGGCATGGCATGTTGGATGGGGCATTGCAGTACAAGAGGGACATTATCAGACATAGGATATTCTGCCAAGCTGAAGTGCCTTCAACTCACTTAAACAGGTTTGGATCCAATCCAACATTCTTTTTATTTGTGAACGTTGGCTTAGACTTATCAGAGCATGCAGTTGACACTTCTGTTTGCGTGAGGGTTTTGTATATGTGTCATTTCCACTGCTCCTTCCACCCTGGCTGCATTTGAATGCCCTACTGATGGATCAGCTTTTGAATCTTTGACAGGTCATAAGATCTAAGCAAATTTGTGAATATTCTGTACAAAACTGTTTACAAAACTGTTTTTATATGTTGTTCGTCCTTCCTGTTCATTTTTGTTTTATTTTATTCTCATGTCGCTAATTTGAATTATTTGAAAGAATTGGTGAGTGATATGAAATTAAACAGGATAATTTCCCACATCACTACCTCTCCTGTATTTACACACAAGATAAGAAACGGAGATGAAAATATGCTTTTACTATCTTTTTTGTGTTTGTTTAGCTCTCCACATGTGCATTTCTGTGTGTCTTTTTGTTTCCATACATACACACATTCATAATTTATACTTTTCTGTCACTCAGTAGTAGTATTAACTTTGGTCAATGTTGGCTTTTGTAGGCACTGTTGTACTTTCTTAACTTACAGGATTTTTGCTAATAAGCATTTGGATCTGTTCTTTTCAAGATGGTGGTGGTGGTGGTGGTGATGATGATTACTACTACTACTACTTCTACTATTACATTTTATAACTCAAATTCCTAAAATGGTTCACAGCTTATGAGCCAGTTTGGTGTAGTGGTTAAAGGCATGAGATTAGAAACTGGGAGACCATGAGTTCCAATCCTATGGCCAGTGGGGTGACTTTGGGCCAGTCACTCCCCCTTAGCCCTAGAAAGAAGGGAATGACAAACCACTTCTTCAAATGTTGCCAAGAAAACTGCATGGATTTCTCCAGGCACTTGCACCAAAATCCTCCAAATACCCCCCCCCCCAAAAAAAAACCCAACCACCAGATAATAGCACTTCAAATAAATCTCAAATTCAGCTCAAGGTAATTTTGGGGTGATTAATATTTTGTGTGTGTTTTAACAACTGCACCCACATTAAATTTCTTACGCATCTTTTGCATTTTTACGATTTATTTTAAATCTCTGGTTGTTACTCTAATAACTGAGACAACACACCTATGGTCTTCCTTTCTGCTTGCATGTTATTTCCTTTACTTCTTCCTTCTATATGCCAAATACTTGTATCTTGCTTCTTTTGATCATTTTGTGCCTTGTACTTTTTCCTCTGATTTATAGTCTCTTCCTTTTATCCCCCTTGCTTGTTGGTCATCAAACTACTATCTGTAGCATTTCCTTGCTGCAGTCCTGCAGAATTGTCTCTGATTCAGTGTACCTTTCTCTGACACACTCCCTCCCCCCGGCTCTATAGACTTATCAAATCGATTATCACTAACCCTAACCCTGTCAGTTTTCTTCTGCACATATCCTTCTCTTTTCCTAACAGTATCATCTTAATTTTTTACAGTCATGGGGACATACTCTATCAGCCTTCCCCAATCCCATACAGTAGTAGGATTGCAATTCCCAGAATTCCACAGCCAATATTTATCGTGTAAAAAGTAGAATCAGCTCTTCTGTTCCCTCTTTCTCTACCAAAAGGTAAATGGCTGTTGATTAATATTAAATATGCTTGAAACAATCAATCTTCAAATAGTGGTTTAAGTAGTTGAGATGTTTCAGAAAACAGTAAAACTTAGCCATAATCAAGGAATAGGGATAATGGTTCATTGGAAAATGTTTTGAATGAGTGGAATAGAAGAGGGGAGGAGAAAGTTCCTGATCTTAAGTATTGCTAGGATTGTTCTCCTTACATTACATGGGGATTTATGGTAGCATTATACTGTGACACAGCTATCATATACATAGTTGTGTATATGTATCTACACAAATATGTAGGCTGCATTGTTTCAGGTAATATAAATTACTATTAATGTACGGTATTTATAACATATATGTTCCCCTCCACCTCTAATATTAAAGCTACTTGAATTGCCAACAATGTCCACCAATTAATTTCTCCAATCTGATGTCTTTTTGCAGCTTTCATATATAGTTATATATCATTTTATTGGTTTTCTGCTAGGACCTTCTAGGAGCTTAATGCAATCTTTTTATGCCTTTTCCCAGATCCAGTGGACTGTTTTATGCTTTGTACTACTAGATTGATTTTGTACTGGTAGCATTACTGCAACAAAATTGGAGAGGTACAAATTCAAGTCCTCTCTAATGGGGCTCACTATGTTACAATATTTTAGACCAATCATTATCACTCAGCCTAACCAACAACCTTCACAGGGCTGTCGTGAGGATAAAATGAGGGCAAGAACTTTGTATCTACATTGAGCCAGAGAATAAAATTGGGATATAATTAAATAGGCATTATGTTCATTTTTTAAAAATTGCAGTGGTGATGCATGTTCCATTTAGTTCCACAAAGAACCGTGGTGACTGGGTGCATCTTTTGCTAGTATTATTGTCTATATTATTTATGGTTATTTATTTATTGATGGGATTTCCACCCTGTCATATTTGGTAGACTCTTGGCCCTAACCTCTTGGGACAGTTTAGTGTGTTTTAGACTTGTGAATGAATCTCAGGATTACAGGTAGGAGATATTTTACATTTTATATTGTTTTCGTTAATACTGTAACTTACAAGGTTAACCTATGTAGAGGCACTGTTCATCACTGTCAGATAGTCTAAGCTTATCCAGTGTTTTGTTCATTTTGATATAGTGTTGTTTCTACGGTACTGACCTGAATAGACTTTCCCCTTCCAGTTAATTTTATATGAGCTCTGCTAAAAGTAAGGCAAATAAAGTAATAGGATGTTGGTCTGGTTTCCTGTAGGAAACCAACAAAGATAAATCATTTATTGGAATGAGTCTGTCCAGGGAACATGGGCAAATTTCTCAATCATAAATATAGAGGAATATAACTTTTAAAGTAGATAATTGAGAAGTGTGTAATTGTAGAACGTAAACAAAATCACTAGATAAAATAGAATAGGAACATACTTCACTTTATAAATCCTCATTTTAATGCAGCTTTGTGAGTAATTTTTCAGAATAAATGCTATGCTATAAGTCTCTGCAGTGCTTCAGATTTGATTCTGAGAAGGTGTTTTGGAGCATGCAGGTGTGCAAATAGAGTACCTGCTTGTGACTAATTAAAAAATCTGCATCTGTTTTCAGGATCATGCAGTGCTTCTCTATTCTAGTACTCACTGCCCAAGTAGGCACTCATCAAAATGGTGTTTTTTTTCCCTTCAGACAGTGCTGAAATGGATTATGGATTCGTTTTGCTTTAATATTTGCTCTAAATATTTCACAAATCCAGATATATTTGTTGCTATTTCTTCATTATAATTAATGTCTAAAGTGCTTCATGTATATATTTTGTTTTCAATTAATCAAAATATTTATGTTTTAAAAATGTATTTCTCTTCATAAGTCCCCTAAAATATAACTCCCAGTTACTGGTAAAACAACTTCTTTAACTGTTCTGTTTCTTAATATCTCACAGAAACCTTTTGCTCTCACTATCTACTTTTTCCTAAGCCAAGCATTATTTAAAACAAAAGTAAGCATTTTATTTGTTTAATTTCCAAATAAATATTTGTTTCCAAAACAAACAAAGGTTTAAATTCCAAATAAAAGAACATTCGCAAGCAACTTGCATAATAAGTTGAAATATCATATAAGATTGAAAATGATAATGGGTTGTTGTTGATCTTATAAGCTTCTCTGGGACGTTTTATACTCAAAGGATGGAATATTTCTTCACGGTTTCTGGTACTGGAATCTTACAGAAGGATTGGTACTAATTTTAAGCCAAGCGTTTGCTTCATACAAGGTTCATTGACTAACTTTGGGCCAGGAAACTGCCCTTAAGCTTGGAGTTTCCCATTTACAGAATGGAAATTATGCCTATTTGAAGACTGAGATAACGGTGAAGAACTAACGTGTTAGATATACTGCGTGGGTATTGCTGTCAATATGTTTCCCACTGATAACAGTCATCGTAAGTGATTTAGTTTAAACAAGTATTGAACCATCATTTTGCATTAGTAAAATCCCTGGATGACCAAGAGATACCATAGACGGAGTGATAAAAAATAAATGTTCAGAGTTAAAATACCTTGGCAGAAAAAACAAGGCCATACTTCATATCACACAGTGCAAATTTCTTGGCATCTCTTTTTATCTGACAAGTTTATCAGTATACCTTTTCATTTGCTGTGTGTTGAAGAAACGTAGAACCATTTCTAGGGTATCCAAAGCAGGCACAATTAATTGTAGACTGTTGAGTAGTGGAAGGAGAAAAAAAAATCCATGAGTAAGTCCAGTTGTTGCTTGACTTCAGTTGAAGTTTCTCAGTTTATATACTGGCATATATAATTCTATTCCATGGCAGAGATTGTTAAATTACTTAACCATCTTAGTAATGTAGGAGTAACCTACCAGGAGAGGTTAACTCTATGCCCCTACTATATACATTTTTATAGCATTGTGACATGTTATTTACAGAGAAACTAGTTTTATTTTGAATGAATGTTTGAATCTACAGGTAGTCCTTGAATTATAACGGCGGTTGGGACCGAAATTTCCATTGCTAAGTGATTTGATCGTAAAGCATGACTGCATAACTTAGCAATTCAGCAACCTGCAGTCCCAGTTGCTATCATTAACTGAATCCCATGGTTGAGGCAACTTTCTGCCAGCTTCCCACAACCAAAGTCAGAGGGGAAGCCGACAGGAAATTGCAAGTCCCAGGCCCACAGGGAGGGAACGAGGGGTATGTGCAGGCAGGCCCACAACTACAGTCTGTGTGGGCAGACATGGATTCCGTGCCCCCCCATGGGTTGGTGAGGGAGGTGTTAGCAAGTTTTATTATTCTATTACACATTAAATTAATAAAACATTCAGTATACAAATACTATTTTGTCATTTTGGCGCCCCCCCCAGCACGGTGCCCAGGGCACATGGCCCGCTTGCCTCCCCCAGTTGCAGCCCTGTGTGCAGGTGCGGGGGAGGGTGTGTGATAAGCACTGTGTGGGTGGGGGAGGGTGCGCCAGGGTACACAAGTGGTGTGGGTTGGGGAGGGTGTGCCAGGGTGCGAGGGTCTGCATGAGAGGAACCACACAGGTCAAGAAGGGTGCATGGTGGTGTGCGAGAGGCACAGGGAGGGTCAGGGAGGGTGCGCGAGGGTGTGAGGATATGTGTGAGATGGATGGCATGGGTCGGGGATGATGTGCAGAGTTGCTGTGCAGGTCAGGGAGAGTGAACAGGGGTTCATGAATGGCGGCATGAGTGCAGAGGGGCTGGGGAAGCATCTGTGGACGGGAGAGACTTACCTTAGCGACTTGCGACCTTCCCTGCCAGCTTCCCCATTGATTTTCTGGGGAAACCAGCATGAAAGGTTGGAAATGGCAATCACATGATTGTGGGGTGTGTAAGTGTGAATGGGTTGCCAAGCACCAAATTGCGACCATATGACCACAGGGGTGCTGGGGCAGCCGGAACTCTGAGGACCAGTCGTAACCACCATTCGTTCCGCACCGTTGTAACTTGGAATGGTTGCTGACTGGAATAGTCATAGGTTAAATACTATCTGTATATATATTTTATCTAAGATTTAAGTTGTGTACAAATAGAAGATAAAGCTAATTTTAAATGTATCAAGCGTGGTGGCAAATTTTTTATCTGTACTATAGCCTATGTGAATCTGCTGGTGCCTTCCTCACAACACTGATTGTCTTTGGCTTCTATGTACTGTAATTTATATATACAAATTCTTTAATTGCTGTATATGTTGCAATGTTGGTTGGTTTGGTTTTGGACTGCAAATTAATTAATTAATTATAAGAATGCTCTTCATGGATGATATTCTAGAGGTGACGGACTCGTCCCTGGGGGAGCTGGGGGTGCTGACGACCGACAGGAAGCTCTGGCGTGGGCTGGTCCATGAAGTCACAAAGAGTCGGAAGCGACTAAACGAATAAACAACAACAACAAGAATGCTCTTCATGTAATTTGGTATCACTAGTTGTTGAATTTTAGCTTTTCTTCATTTATACAGGAGTAAGCCTCACTGAACTTTCTCAGAAGACCCTGTTTTTGAAATTGAACTGTTTCCCAAAAGTTCATGGTGGGTGAAAGAAATACAGTATCTGTATACAGATAATTTTAAGTAACAACTGTTTTAAATTTTACTGTATTCTGACCTTTTTTTATTCTATCACTTGAATTCAGCCATTGTATCATAAATCATCCCAGTAATTCTTTGAGATATTTCAGCAATACCCTATTTTTAAAGTTGAGGTTCATAGTTAAAAACAGATGTTTGCAATTCAGAGAGGATTGCATTCGTATTACTTGTAGATGAGTTTTATTCAGGCAATTCTTCTGCTCAAGAAAGGTGGGGTGGGGGCGAGGGAGAAGAGAGACAGTTATTTTTACTAATTCTCTCTTCCCCCTTTACCCATTGAAAACCTGCTTTGGGGAATCAAGTAACAATCCAGTGCAATATGACATATAATGCTGCTGAGAGCTGGCTGAAAGAGGCAATCAGCAAAAATTATCTTTTCCCTACCTGTGGGAGGAGCTTCTTATGAATCTTGGTCTCTTTTACAAATGAATGAGTATATCTGGATCCAGACCACAATACTGAGAATTTAAGGTTGCTAGTTTATAAATATTTACTTCAGTGAGAATAACTTCAAAGGAATGGGAATTGGATTTTGGTGTAATGAATAAATACATATCATTTATATGAGATTAATAACCAGGATTTTAAAAGTTGAAAATGTGTTTTATATGTGTGTCTATATGACAGAGAGAGAAAGGAAGAAATACCTGAATATTTTTTAAAAAATTGTTCTTCCGTCCTAAGATTTGCTATGTTGTGACATAAATACTAAGGATACAACATGCCAGCAAATATGAAAATGACATGTAAATGCTGTCACAAGAACATTTCTCTTTGTTTCACTCACATCGAAGGACATATTTAAACACAAAATGCCAGTGAAAGTCTTTACATTCTTTGTTTTAGTTTGGTCCAAGAAGATTCAACAGATGATTATATTTTTCGAAACGGGGCATTGAAAGAGTTGTTTTCTTTTTGTCAAATAGATGGCAGCAGAGTGTTAGATAATGAACCATTCAGTTCCTCTGACTGTAATGAAAGAAGCATGATAGACAGTAAGTTTCTATCAACCATAGCCTGGTAGAAGTTGCAGTTATACATTAAATAAGAAAGAATGCTACTATTAATAATGCACAAGAATAGAAGACGGAGAAGGTTATGCAATGCTATACATTGTGAATAGTTCCAGGTGGGAATGCCTAATCTTTTAAGGTATGACATCAACTCATGAAATGTGATGGAAGTTAGCTAAGAATAATATACACATCAAAATAAATAGACAGTGAAAACTAGAAAGTGTTCACAAGTTTTAAGTGAATTAAATACTGCCTTGGGGTATTATGGGACTAAGCCTGCATATCACTTTAAAGATAAGCTACTGAGAGAAAAAAACGTCAGTACTCAGATTTGACTGGCATTATTTAAGAGTGATGCTCAAGAATAATAATATATTATTTTAAGGAAGTGTTTCTCACACAAAATGTGGAAGCTATTTTGCAGTATATATTGCTGTAGCTCTTGAAAGCTTGTGTCTTTTAATAAAAGTTGTTAGCTGGAGAAGGTGCTACCAGACTCCTTTTGATTTTTTGAAACTTAAACAAGTATCCTAAAATAATTTTCACTAAATAAATACATGAAAAGTATATCCATTAAAATTATGCAATTATGTATGTGTTCATTTCCAAAATTAGATTTTATAAAATATTTTCTTTTTTCTTTTACAAAACCTTTGCTATATCTTGTCAATAATTTAGGCAGTAATTAGCAGTTAGTGTACATTTATAAGTATTTAGAACTGATTTATATATTTTTTTATTTAATTAAAATCTGCCAGTTGTTCAAGGCATTCTATACACAGGAATATTTTAATGTATTAATTGTACAGGTCAGAAAGTTGTGAGATTTATTTCTGTATTTATAAATTGAATGTGAGTTTTCTCACACTGCTAAACTATATCACTGATCATTACCTAGCAAAGACTGATGTATATTACAGCTATGTGAATAGTTACATTCCAATTAGTCATATAGTTGATTGCACATTCAATACACTGTTTAAAATAGTCATATTTAAACTTATGTTGTTTGAAACTCTTAGTATAATTATACTTCTTTTTACAATACTTCTTTATAACGAGCAGCAATTATTTTTTCATCGTGCAGCTTAGTTATATTAAATATCAGTTTTAATCCTTTTGAGTTTTGTTAAAGCAAATTATAGTTAGCATGGGTTTCTGATCAAACTATTCCAATATAGAATTAATACAACTTGATTAAAGTTAAGGGGGTGAAGAAAGATTAGTTTATTAGAAGGTAGGACTTTGAATAGTTCTAGGTATCATTTTAGCAAAGCCAAAATTAAATTTAAGAAATGAAGTGATAAAAATATTTATAATAATGTAGCAAATGCTACTAACCTTAGCATTTTTGTCGTGTTTATCAATATGGCAGAAAAATGAGACGAGATAACAAAATAGTGGCCACAGTCTGAAGACCTGCTCAAACAACTAAGTTCCATTGTCCAAATATGGAAAGTAAGCAGAAAGTGATCCACGTTTAATATTTGCATTGTTCTGAGTTTTCCTAACTCTGTAGCAGTGTGGTTATTTTCAGTTATTTCTCTCTGACGTCCTCACTGAGGACACATGAAAGCAAAAGGCTTTCTATTTACAGTAGCATATGGCAGGTGGGTCCAACCAAACGAAATCTGGTAGCATAATATTGAAATAATGAGAAGCATTGAATTGTAATAAAATACTTGTCTATTTCCATAGCTAAAACATATTTCCAGTAAAAACTTGAAATTTTAAGTTTTTATTTATTTATTCAGTTATTTATCAAATTTCACCACTGCCCATCTCCCCCAAAAGCGGGACTCTGGGCGGTTTACAATAAAGCTAAAATATTAAAATACAATAAAAACAAGATATGGTACATAAAATATAAATATAAAATTTTAAGTCCTCATTCATGCTCTAAAAGAGACAATGTTTTATTTAAGTTGTATTGTTATTGTAAGAGGACTACATATTCAGACCATAATGATATTAGAAGCACAGACACTATTAGGGATTGAAGATAAAATGAGGTTATAGGATGAATATATAGATGTATATATAAAAAATACACAGGCTTACTCCTGCCCAATTTGGAATCTAATTCTAACTTGCTCTTAATTCTTAATTAATTCTTAACAAATCGTTCAGTCATGCTTAGGTTCTAGTGATTAGGTGGGCACATTCATGTTGTTTTTTTGGCACAGTAAATAAACAGTTTACCACTGGTACCACCTATAATTTCTTTTTTTTTTTTTACTTTCTAGTCTATTGTATAGCCATAGAATTTCCTGGTGTATTCCCATCTAAGAATTAAACGGGTTTGATTCTGCTTAGCTTTTTGGAGGTCAGCCAAAACTGGATAAGTGCTTTCACTTGCTGTGACCTAAGGTAATTAGGAGCACATCATTTTTATTAGCTCTCAATCAAAATATCACAGTTTAGCAAGGATTATTATTTGCTCTTAACCAACTTGTTATAGCACATTAGCTTATATCTAATAGTGTCTGTCTACTAGTAGACTGAATGCCATTGGCAGATCAAATTCCCTTTCCTACCTGCAGTGCCCCAAATTATTGGAGACCTCTGAAGCAGAACTTGGCTATGCAGGGATTTGCAGAAGAGAGGAAGGGGAGAGAAAACTAGCATTGCACAATCAGAAATCACAAGGTTGGATTTAGGCCAAGAAGTGTATAGATTCCCTTGGCCGCTGAAGAGAAAGAATGAAATTAAAGAAATAGGTTTTTGCTCATGCATCCTGTTTCCTCCCAAATTTGCTTAGAATCAGCTCCCACCCTATAGAGCAGATTTTAAGAGTCTAAGGGAACTGCAGGGTGAAAGGAAATTGCTCTCTTTGAAACTCCATTGGGGAGTGGTCACTGGATTCTGTAGTTCTCTTTTTAAAAGCTGCATGTAAAGTTAGAATGGACTTCTAAAATTTGGTCTTTTCAGAATAATACATTTTATTAAAAGGCATATGCTTTTGTGAAGTGCAGTACATCTTACTTCATCAAATGTGTAGAGCGGCTAAACTGATGTAAGATTGAAATTGGGAAGAGGTGGGAGGGAAAAGGGAAGGGAAGATCTTGCATGTCACATTTATATCAACATTTACTCCTCAAGATAACTTCATACGATTTTTCTTTAATATGTTATATGCCATAATCTGCCAGCAGTTCCCCTTTAGATACTATAAAGGAGAAACGGGCCAGACTTTGCACAAAATAATTAATAGACACATTTGACAAATTTGGGACCTTATCCCAATTTAAATGCTATGTCAGTTTATCCACTCTATGCATCTGATGAAGTGAGTTCATGAAAGCTTATCATTTTTAATAAAATGTAATAGGCTGAAAAGGTGCTACTAGATTCTTTCTGATTTCTGGCTACCATATACTAACCTAGTTCTGCTCCTGCAATGTCTAATTTTGCCTTTGTAGTACAACTACTACAACATTAGATGTTAAATGTTAAGAACTGTACTACTTTTATATTCCTTATTAAAAGTGTTCTATTATAGAGCTATATAGCTGTAAATTTAATCTTTATCTAATTTCAAAAAAAGCTTCTTACAGCAAATGAATAATACGAAGTTATCAACTATTAAGCCTCAGTTTCATGCTATGCCAATATCTTACACTTTTAATTTTTTAAATTCTTTCTGAAGGTGAAACAGAAAGTCGGAATTGTTTAAATGTTTTCATTCCTATCATTTTACGATTTAAGCTTCTTCTTCTTTTTGCTTAGATGGGTGATAAAAATGGGAAGTACGTTAAATTATTTTACATTCAAAGGAGTTTGATTAAAACCATCTGTTTCACTGTTTAATCATCAAGCTGTTCATGAAAAATAGGCCAAACATCCCAAGGGAACTAGTAGATACAAGTAGTTAGAAAAATAATAAAAAGTGAAAAGAGAAAATATGCAGATATCAAAAGTGAGTGATCTATAACAACCTTTTCTTTGCTTCTGGATATGCTGGACCAGACTACTAACAAATCCTTACACTGTCAAGTTAAAACATTTTATTTCATGATACAATAGAAATAAAACTTTGGAAACTCCAATTCTTTGATTTCATTTTGAATTAAACTAGTGAAAAAACAAAGAGAAACTGTTCCTACTATAGAAGAAATTAAAAGCTTTCATCAGCTTTGTGAGTGGCAGTATGATGGCTGTGATTGACCATTTATATTTCTTCTTAATAGACTGAAATACAAACAAAGCTTGTAGCCTCTCATGCAACTGATTTTTTCTTCCCGTTGTATAAGCCATAAAATCACAGAATTTTCAGTTATTTATTTCTTGCTAAATCCAATCTAAATAACAGTTTGAATGTGAAGCTATAATTTAAAATTGATTTTATATCTCAGCTTGTTCATGAACTACAGTTGCAGAGTTCAGATGTAACTGAAAACAAAAAGTGAAACTTTAGAATGTCCACAAAAAAAGAGGAGCTGAGTTGTTCTATGTAGTATAGCAAGATTTCTTAATATCTTGGCTGTGATTTCACTAATTCAACACTAATAATAATTACCTTTGAATTGGATTTTGAAGCCTGGATCCAAACTCAAATATAGTTTTCCTCTCACTTGACTGAAATCTAAGACTAATTTGAATTAATCCAAGGCTAACTGTAATTAATGTTCAAGAAAAAGGAGGAATTTAAGAGGAGGAAGCCTGAGAGAAAGGGTGTGTGTAAGCAGTTTGGAAGGCATTACTACAGTATTAATCATTCAAGAATTTTGAGTAGGTTGGCTTAATAAACTGAGTAATTTAACATGAAAGTGTTGTTTTTGCTGTCTTAGTTGAGGAGCACTTAGTGATGTTGTAGCCAGATCATCATATTTATGCCATGATCGTTTATGGGCTAGAATCACCAGGGCAAGCCTAGCACTGGTGTTAGTTCTGTTGTTTCCCCACTAAGTCCCTCTCATCCATCAGTTCTAATGTTCCTGCCTATATTAGGCATGCTAAGCCAAACTCCTTATCTCTCCCCACTTACTCTGATGTTCATTTTTGTCTTCTAGCCTTCCTGGAGTTCCAAGGCTGTTCTGGCAGCTTAACTAACAGTTAAATGTTATAAGATAGTTTGACTTGTAGGACAGAGTAGATTATTGGTTATTGGAGAAGACATAAAAAAGGACACATTAATATGAACTGTATATGGAGGAAGTGCATCAGGGTGGTATTTTTAATAGGATATTTAAATAAATAATATAATCAAATAAACATTTGTTAAAAATCCACAATTAGTTCTGTTGAATGTCATAACACACTTTCAGCAGAAAGAGCAGCGACTGCCAAACATAGGAGTTAGGGAATACTTCTTTAAATGGTACACCAAAACATGTTTGATAGATATTCTTGGGGGGGAAAAAAACAAAAAAAATCAGACAAAAACTAATGATGAAATTAAGAAAAAAATTCTAGTTGTGAAAGGTACTAGTGAAACATATGAATCACCATGAAGATAAAATATTAATATTGGAACTGTATGAAAAACATTTGGGAAATATAATTGTTCCCTTCAGCCAGGGTAATAGTACATTGTAAATGCAGTTATGCTATAATTAGGTAATTGTTTTATATGTTAATTCTCAGTCTGTATAATGAGATCATGCATATATTATATCTTGTTTAATGAAAATCATCTTAAAGAAAAGATGATTGGTAGTTGCTCGTGCCAGAACTTCTATAAGCAGTATATAGGATTTACTGCTGTATAATCCTATCAGTAAAAGAAAAGCCAGCAGCCATAGTACTGGTATTTCGGAACAAGATTCCTGCCGTAGTACTAACAGTTATATCAGCATCTTTGCTACTGCCCCCCCCCTCCCTGGTACTGCCCCCTACCTCTCTAGGTAGTCATGTTGGATGCTTGGAGAACATCTGCACTCAGGTCCAGCCCTTCCTATATCACTAGGTAACTTAACTGGTTTTCCAAAATTGGCTTCTCACAGTACCCGATATCTTAACATTTTTCTTAAAAGTCAAGCTATGTTTCTATTAAAAAATAAACACATTGCAGGAATAGTCCACTGCTACAGGCAGCCCTGACTAACTTGGTGCCTTCGGGTCAACCTTGACTCCTGGCGACTGCCTGGAAAAGTCCCAGCAGTTTTCTTGGCAAGGTTTTTCAGAAGTGGTTTGCCATTGCCTCCTTCCTAGGGCTGAGAGAGTGTGACTGGCCCAAGGTCACCCAACTGGCTTTGTGCCCAAGGTGGGACTAGAACTCACGGTCTCTTAAGCACTACACCAAACTGGCTGTTCTATCTCTCTCTCTCTCTCTCTCTCACACACATATACATTAATGCACATACATTAATATATGAATGTATTTTATTAATGTTCAAACATTTGTATTAATAAAATCAGTATTGCTTGTTTACAGGGGTTCATACAGTTATTTTCACTCAAAATGTTTGTTAGATTCATAATCATTTTCCTCCAAGATTTCAAGGTGGCTTCCATGAGGCTCTCCCTTCTTTGTATCCATACAATAACCCTATGAGGGAGGTTGGGGTGAGAAAATATGAGTGGCCCAAAGTCACCTGATGCTGTGGATAGACTTGAATCTGGATCCCCACAGTCCTAGTCCAAGATTTTACTGCTACATCATGGTCCAAAAATTATGAATGAATGAACGAACGAACAAATGAACACACACACAGACACATCCCATGAGTTTCCACAGGATAAGTACTTGATGCTGCTATAGCTATGATTCTAAACTGACTAAACTTTTGGTCTGATCCCTCTGAAAAATAAAAAACCAGGAGGTCACGGTGTCTTTTCTGTTCCTTGCCTCCTTCATGCATAATCATCTGTATAAATACACATATTTAGCACTTTTCAAAAACATTTTACCTAAATAGCAATGTGCAGTATTCAAATCTGGAACACACAAAGGTGCTTCAGATCCAGGGTGAGCATTGTTGTTGAACCTGCTAGTAGCTCCTTAAAGGTGCAAGTTGTCCCGGGAAATGGTGCAGTGAGGGGCCCATGCCAGATCCAGAGCCATTTGCCCACTTTGGACCTTTACTACCAAATACACATTTTATTTCTTGTGTTAATTTATATAGACTCAGCCTAATGGATAATCTTTTGGGGGAGGGGAATTGAGTAATTGTTGATCCTGCTTGATTTTGCAGCAGCTTTTGATTCCATTGACCAAGGTATTTTTCTTGGTTATCTCTCTAAGCTGGGATTCAGGGAACACTGTTAAAATTATTCATTCCAACTTTCAGGGTCAATTTCAAAGGTTGTCAGCTATGCTCTGTGATGGTATATACAGTACAGGTAGTCCTCGGCTTACACTATTTGTTTAATGACTGCTCAAAGTTACGATGGCACTGAAAAAAGTGACTTACGACCGGTCCGCGCACTTATGACCGTTGCAGCGTCCCCGCAGTCACATGATCAAAATTCGGATACTTGGCAACCGGCATGTATTTACGACAGTTGCAGCATCTCAGAGTCATGTGATCGCCAATTGTGAACTTCTCAGGAGTCTTCCAATAAGCAAAGTCAATGGGGGTAGCCGAATTCGCTTAATGACCATGATGATTCACTTAACAACCATGGCAAAAAGTAAAACCGGGCACGAGCCACTTAACAACTGCATTGCTTAGTGATGGAAGTTCTAGTCCCAATTGTGGTTCTAAGTCGAGGACTACCTGTAGTACTTTTTGATCTTCAGTGGTAATCAATGTTTATAAGAAACCATTGTGAATGATCCTTAAGAATTTAGGAAAATGGATATCAACAATATGCTGGTAATATTCTCTCTAACATCTGAATCAGAGAGGTTGTGCATTATTTGAATCAGTTTCTAGATTCACTGTTGAAAATCAGTAATTCATATCATGCTGAAAATGACTGATGGACAATTATGCATCACATCTGATCTTACATGCATTTTTTTTACAAAGCAAAACCTTTAAATATTTTGTATATTGAATGAATTCATTAAAATCTATAGTGCAGGGAACAATGCATGTTTATATTTTGAAGCCTTACCTGTAAAATAGCCATTTGTTTGTTTACTTAGATCTGTTGTAAGGTATTGCTTGTCTCTTCTCACATTCTTTTTTAACATTCTAACCATGTATATTTTATGACTTCATGTAAGGCCAGTCCTTTTCCCTCTTCAGTCTCCCCATTTACTTTGTGGGGAGGGGTGGTAACATCTTGCTTGATGAATAAATATGGATGCTTTTCTGAATTGGCCTACTAAATATTGCCTTATATAGATCTTTTCTGGATTTTTTATGGCTAATGTATCCATGGCTTCTGTATAAAAACTAGGATTCATCTATCTGTCATATGCAGTCAAGTTTATCAACCATACACTAAATGACTATTTTATCTTTGTCCAAGTTTATATCATTATCAAGAAAATTTCTTGAGTTGATGCATCAAGTACTGATAGCATAGGTTATGAAATCACATTTTGTTTTTTTATACAGTAATAAACAAATTTACATACTGCATGTTCTTTTTATGCTAGAAAATATATCAAATGCAAAATAACCTTACTGTATAACATATTTTTGGAAGACAGTTGTAAATACAAGAAAATTTCCTTTCTCAACTAGAATTTCCAAATGGTTGTAAGTCAACTGTGTAATTTTGCAGTCATCAACAGAATGCCTAAAAGCCCAAGGATCTCTAACTGATATCAAATATTTCATCCTAGCTTATGAAGGTACAATCACATAATGTATATATCAACAACCTTTAAATTAATTCATCATTAGTCTTGAGTTGCTGCTTGGTCCAGCTGAGATCTTTAAAAAATGGTGAAGTGGTGACAAAAGTGGGAACAGTTCTGATTCTGGTGACCCCAAGCACACAGCTCTCAGTTCAGAGCCTCTAGTTAACAGCCAAAGGCCAGACATGCCTGTGGTTTTTGCCACTGCCTTTAATACATGGAGCTGGAGGAAACTGCAATATCAGTATGGTGAGTCATTGCTCTCACTTATCCCTGCCTTTCTAAATCACAAAAGGACATACATTTTTTATTGCCTGCTCCTAAACATGGCTACTATTTCTCTTTAGTTGGTATCATTATGTTTAGAGTGTTCATTCAGTAATGGTTGGATCCTAGCTCAGTTAGTACTTGAATATTGTTCCCACTGAAACCATGTCCAAATTATCTAGGCTAGATCCAGTTGTATCTACTTCTTCGTTTAATATGACAGAGAATGTATTATTTAAACTGTTTACATTTTTTTTTAAATGGGCACTCGAAGATAAAATTACATGGTTGTAAAATTCATGGCCACTTTCTTAATCTCACTCATACTTACAATGCATTATATGCAGTACATAAACATGTATAAGTTATAGGTGGCATAAACAGGCATATACTAGGGACGTGGTGGCACTGCGGGTTAAACCGCTGAGCTGCCGATCGGAAGGTCGGCGGTTCGAAACCGCGCGGCGGGGTGAGCTCCCGTTGCTCGTCCCAGCTCCTGCTCACCTAGCAGTTCGAAAACATGCAAATGTGAGTAGATCAATAGGTACCGCTTCGGCGGGAAGGTAATGGCGTTCCGTGTCGTCATGCTGGCCACATGACCCGGAAGTGTCTATGACAACGCCGGCTCCAAGGCTTAGAAACGGAGATGAGCACCGCCCCCTAGAGTCGGACTCGACTGGACTTTACGTCAAGGGAAACCTTTACCTTTACTAAACAGGCATATTCCTCCAAATACGTCATTTTGGATTGACTTTCTAAACTGCGTATCTTGGGAGAAAGGATAACTCATTCTCCAAGCTACAGTGTATTTTGTCATACAGGGTTTTTCACTATGTGAGATGTTCACCAATATCTTCTAGCATAATAGAGAGGGTAAGAATGATTCTTTAGAGAACTCATTTTCTTTCTGAGAGCATCTTTAACACATAAAGATGGAGTTGACCGGCTAATAAATTTAAAATAATAATAATAATAATAATAATAATGAACAAGTCACTTTTGTCCTGCAGTGAAACTATTCTAAACTATTTGACATAATGACAGGTAGTGTCATGAGTAAGGATGGCAAGCAGGGGGCTCCCATCCAGACTGTTAAGCGCATGCGTAGCACTGAGGAATTAGGTAGCCATTCAAAGAGACGCAGATCGGAACCGCCTTGACCTTTGGGGTTTATATGGCTGGGGTTTTTCCATGCTTCTTCAGTTTGTTAGGATTCCTGTTATGTACAAGCAATAAAACATTAGAGACCAGTTCCTTGTCTCAGCGTGTTTCCTGGCAGTTAGGACATCAATCCTAACAAACTCCTCCTCCCATCGAAAGAGGGAGGAACAAGAAATTAAGGAGAGACATTTGGAAATGTCTTCAGAAAACCAAGAAATGCAGCTCGCCATCCAACAATTGGCAGCAGCCCTGCAACAACACCACCAACAAGTAGATCTCCAGATCAACACATTACAAGCTGCCATGCTACAGCAGTTACAACAACCAGTTCCGATTAACCCACAACCGGTGCCAGCAGCAGCAGCAGCAGCTCCGCCAGTAGTCTTGAGATCCCAGGGCAGTCTACCAGAGAAGTTTGGAGGAGAAGCAGGACTGTTGGGAACATTTCTCACACAGTGCACTATGTTTTTCGACAGCAGACCGGCAGAGTTTCCCACAAACAGAACCAGAGTCACCTTCATCCTAAGCCTGCTAAAGGGACCAGCAGCCAAATGGGCTATTCCCATGGTGGAGAACAACGACCCAATTCTCAACGACTACCAGAACTTTTTGGCAGGGTTCCGAGCACACTTTGACGACCCGATCAGAGAGGCCACGGCCAGCCGGGAGATTCGGAAGCTCAAGCAAGGTAACAAGAGGGTGGGAATCTACATTGCTGATTTCAAGTTGTTAGCAGGAGATCTGGACTGGAATGAGAGTGCATTAAAAGACCAATTCAAACAGGGGCTGGATGAGAAAATTAAGAATGAATTAGTATGCCAGGGAACACCAGCTACCCTAGAAGCCTTATATCAGTTATCGGTGGTCATAGATGCCAGACTAGAAGAGCTCAGGCAGATGCAGCTGGGGAGAAACAGGACCCTCAGAGCGTTTCCAGGATTTCCAGCTCTCTCCGTAGCATCCACTCACTTAGCACAAGAGGAACCAATGCAGATCGGGGTGAGCAGGAGGCTTATTTCCAAGGCTGAGAGGCAGAGAAGGAGAGAGAGAGCCCTTTGTTTCTACTGCAGAGCCCAGGGGCACATGGTGAGAGCTTGCCCAGCGAGAGGCCAAGCAACTTCAGTAAGACCCCTAAGGCAAGCTGCTGAAACAGGAACCATCTCCGCCTCTGCTTCCAACCAGGGAAACTCCATCGGTCTCCCTCCACAGAGCTCAGCAGGGAGATCATCAATCAATTAAGGAGGGCTCATTCCGAGGATTCCAGGCAAGCCTTTTACTACTTACCCGTAATCATACACATCAGCCCAGAGCACCAGGTCAAGCTAGAGGCCATCGTGGATTCCGGAGCTTCAACAAATTTTATTGATGTGCAGACAGTACAAGACTTCAACATCCCTACCAGAGAATTGCCATGCCCCATAGAAGTGGAGACCATTGACGGCCAGCCCCTCAAGGCAGGGCCGATTAGAAGACTCACAGAACCGGTGCAACTGACAATGGGAGACCACACTGAGTGGATCCAGCTTTATGTTACTGCATCGCTTAATGTGCCGGTAATCCTAGGCACGCCTTGGCTGAGGATCCACAACCCGTTGCTGAACTGGACTACAGGAGCAATCTCCTTCCCAGCTAAGGAATGCCAGCACCACAAGATTCAAGCCGCTCCATGCTCTCCAGCAACCAACACAGTCAGGGAAGCAGGGGGGGTCCAGTTGCCAGCCAAGTATGCAGATTTTGCAGACGTTTTCAGCGAACAAGAGGCCACAGCACTACCCCCCCATAGGGACTGTGACTGCACCATTGAGTTGATACCAGGAGCCAGGGTTCCAGCAAGGAAACAATATCCCATGTCTCCCAAAGAACTAGCCACCTTAAAGGATTACTTGGACTCCAATCTCCAAAAGGGATTCATCCGACCATCTACTTCCCCAGCGTCTGCTCCTACCTTCTTCGTACCAAAGAAGCCTGACCCGTTGGCACCTGCAACCCAGGAGACACCCATGAGAGTGGTCCACGATTTCAGTTTTTTAAATAAACAAACAAAAAGAGAATCCTATCCTCTGCCCTTAATCTCGGATCTGCTAGATCGCTTACAGAAGGCACGCATTTTTACCAGGTTGGATCTCAGGAGTGCGTACAATCTGATCTGGGTGAAAGAGGGGCACGAATATCTGACTGCCTTCGACACCAGGTTTGGTAAATTTGAGTACCTTGTTATGCCCTTTGGCTTGTCTAATGCAGGAGCCATATTTTCCAGATTTATGAATCAAGTTTTCTCTGATTTACTAGATAAGTATCTGGTCATTTATCTAGATGACATATTAATTTTCTCTGAGGATGCTACAACTCATGTAACCCATGTACGTAATGTCTTGCAAAGACTGAGAGAGAGCAGGCTGTTCGCCAAGCTAGAGAAGTGTGCCTTTGATTTAACTGAATTACATTTCCTGGGCTATAAAGTATCAACGGAAGGCATATCCATGGATCCTTCTAAGGTCAAGGCAATTCTCTCTTGGCCACCTCCCCGAAATGTTAAAGATGTACAAAGAATTCTAGGATTTTCCAATTTCTATAGGCGTTTTATAAAGAATTTCAGTGACAGAGCTAGACCCCTCACACAGCTTTTGAAGAAGGGATCAAAATTCAGTTGGGGGGAGAGACAGCAAGCAGCCTTCCAAGAATTTAAGCAACTCTTTGCATCCCAGCCGCTGTTAAGACACCCTGATCCCACAAAGCAATTTATAATGCATTCAGATGCTTCAGATATTGCCATTGGGGCAGTGTTATTGCAATATACAAACAAAACCGAGAGTACATTGCTTCCTTGTGCCTTTTTTTCACGCATGCTCTCACCAGCAGAGAGAAACTGTGATGTTTTTAACAAGGAGTTGCTGGCAATTAAAGCAGCATTCCAAGAGTGGAGGCACTGGCTGGAAGGTGCAGCCCTTCCTGTGAAAGTTTGTACCGATCACAAGAATTTACAGCTTCTACAAAACACCAGATCCCTCACCCCACGCCAAATTAGATGGAGCCAGTTTTTCTCCCGTTTCAATTTTGTTATTTCTTATGTGCCTGGGGCGCAAAACTGCTTGGCAGACACCCTGTCTCGATCCTTTCAGGCAACCCCCGCCACTCACCAGGAGGTACAGGCTACTATATTACAACCTTACAACTTTGATCAGTCTATGAGGGGGAGCCAAACAGAGATTTTAGCAGCTGGCAGACAAGCAGAGGACCTATTTACAAGAGTCAGAGCTCAGCAGCAACAAGACCCGTATGCCAGGGCCAGGATGGATGACCTCCAGAGGCCCCGCAAGACACTGCCTCCCCATTCAATGTGGAGGCAGGAATCCTCTGGCATAGTGGGCGATTATATATTCCCCCTTCATTGAGGGAAGAAGTACTGAGACTTTGCCATGACCACCAAACGGCAGGCCACGGAGGTGTTTTCAAAACTCTCCATAGAGCTCTGAGAGACTACTGGTGGCCTAAGATGGCTGCAGACATCAAGGGTTACGTTGCTTCTTGTCACACCTGCAGATGAGCCAAGCCTCTCCCAGGGAAGCCCACAGGACTCTTGCAGCCCCTACCCACCCCCAGTAGGCCTTGGGATACAATCTCCATGGATTTCATCACTGATTTACCCCCGGTCCAGGGGCTGACTTCCATACTGGTGGTGGTGGACCTTTTCACAAAGATGGTGCATTTTATTCCTTGCAAGGGCCTCCCATCTGCACCAGCCACAGCGCAGTTGTTCATGGACCACGTTTTTAGGTATAGAGGCATGGTGAATCACTTGGTGAGTGACAGAGGCCCACAGTTCACTTCCAGGTTCTGGAGGGCCCTTTTCCAGTCATTAGGGGTCCAGATCCACCTGTCATCAGCGCATCATCCTGCCAGTAATGGGCAAGCCGAGAAAATTAACCAGTGGTTACAGCAGTATCTCAGGTGTTACACCACTTATCAGCAAGACAATTGGCCAGCCCTGCTACCCATGGCAGAATTTACATATAATAATTCTGTACAGTCCTCTACCAAGATGTCCCCTTTCCAGGCACTCTACGGGGTTAACCCTCGGGTGTTGCCCACCTCCTCCCAGCAGGGAACTGTTCCAGCCGCGGCTGATTTTCTTAAAGAGCAACAAGCCGCACAGGAGTTGTTAAAGGAGCAGCTGAAGAGGGCACAGAGTGCTTACAAGAGGGCTGCAGATGCTCACAGACAAGAGGGACCAGCGATTGCGGTAGGAGACAAAGTGTGGCTCTCTACCAAGTTTTTGAACTCTACCAGACCCTCCAAGAAATTGGACTCTTAAGTTTGTGGGCCCTTTCACTGTGGCGCAGCAGATAAATCCAGTGGCTTATCGTTTACAGCTCCCAGCATCCATGAAAGTCCACCCAGTGTTTCACAGAGCCTTGCTAGCCAAAGACCCTCTCCCAAGTGCCTTGCGATCGCAACTGCCCCCCCCACCTCCAGTAATTGTGGAGGGGGAGGAGGAATACGAAGTTGAGGACATTCTGGACTCTAGGAGGAGGGGAAGGGGCATCCAATATTTCATACACTGGAAAGGGTACCCTGAGGAAGAGCGCACGTGGGAGAATGCCAGAGTTGTACATGCTCCAGCACTGGTTCATCGTTTCCATCAGCTTTTTCCTCACAAACCCAAGCCTCGCACTCTACCCGAGATTCCTCTTTCGGCTGAGCAGGCCGAAGAATCCCAAGCAGAAGAGTTCATGAGTGTGCACCTCCCCCCCCCGAAGCCTTGACTTCAGTTACAGAGGAGGTGGGGCAGCCCTCCACCTCGGGCTTACATTTCCCAGGGGGGAGGGGGATGACTTTCCTAATTATCTAGCTATTTTCCAGCAGCAGCCACCTGGACCAGAAGCGTTATCAGACCTGGAGAGCAGCACTGATTCATCCTTGGAGGAGTTTTCCTTTGAAGACTTTCCATCGTTGCCCAGTTCCCATGGGACCTTAGAAGCAGACGACGAATCTTATCAAGACTCTGGAGGGGAGGGGGCTGAAATGGAATGTGAATCTGGGGGGGAGGGTGATGTCATGAGTAAGGATGGCGAGCAGGGGGCTCCCATCCAGACTGTTAAGCGCATGCGTAGCACTGAGGAATTAGGTAGCCATTCAAAGAGACACAGATCGGAACCATCTTAACCTTTGGGGTTTATATGGCTGGGGTTTTCCCATGCTTCTTCAGTTTGTTAGGATTCCTGTTATGTACAAGCAATAAAACATTAGAGACCAGTTCCTTGTCTCAGCGTGTTTCCTGGCAGTTAGGACAGGTAGGGTGCTATTTAACATTTGTTAAAACTTTTGATTTTATGGATGCTGTGTTCGTGGTAGACTGTATTTTGACTTTGATGCTTTTGTAATGTAGGATTCCCCTCATTTATTGGATTTGCAATTTCCCTTAAAGAATATGTTTTTTGCAGTTATATAATTTTACAAGGTAGTTGCACATATATGCTTCTTTCACATCTAACTTAATAATGATAATGGGAAATTAGTTCCATTCAGTTAGACAGTATTAGGAAAATGAGAAAATTCAGTGGTCACTTGTACAATTATACAGTGAGCATAAGGTGCATATATCTCATACTGTACTTAATGTAAATTATTTTCAACAAAGTATTCTCGACAAATAACTGACCCTAGGCCAGTTGTGTTTGGGAACATATTTACAGTAAAGTAATGATAGCATGCATATGTAATGTGTAACTTTTAACAGGTTAAGAACGTGAATTTGAAATGGCCAAGTTTGTGGGCATCACTGAATTATTAAACTTGATCAAAAAGAAAAGTGACAAGGAAGAGCTCTAAAAAGTTATCTCTAAACTGGTTGATTTAGTGCTGTAGATTGGCAAATGGAATTCAGAATAAGAAAGTATAAAGGTATGATTTGTGCCTTAACAATGTGAAACTGCACAGACATGGTGATGGGGTTTGAGAGGGCAGTGTCTGTCCAGAAAGAGAGATCTTGTGGTGTATCTGTGAGTGAATAGCTTAATGAAACCATTGGGCATTGTTGCAAATAAGGAAATTTTTCCTACTGGGAAGCATTAGGAAAGGAACTAGAAATAAAACTTACAATACTGAAATGTCTTTAAACTAATCTATGATCATCACAGACCTCTAGTACAATCCTTGTCATCTCACCTCAAATAATATTTGGTTTTTATTGTGAACCACCCAGAGTCCCTCCTTGTGGGGGAGATGGGCGGTGATAAATTTGATAGATAAATAAATAAATATAACGTAGTACTGGAAAAGGTGCAGAAAGGCACAGTCAAAATTAAGGATAGAGCAAGTCTCCTGCAGAGAAGGTTAACCTTTGGATATGCTTTAGCTTAGAATAATTTTGTTGTTTTGCTTTCTTGTCTTTTTCTCTTTGGTTTAATTAAATGCAGGCATTTTTTAAAAAGTTAGAAATAAGTAAAAGGGAAGCAGAAGATAGATAAAATTGAGAAAAAGTGAGTTGTTCTTTCTCAAAATCTGGAATCCATCACATCTAATAAAGTTCGATGAAAAGAGAATCAGAGTAGATAAAAACAAGTATTTCTGTAATAGTTCATAGTTAACCTATGGTATTCATTACTTGAGCATTTAGGATTAGGCAAAATTGTGGTCGATACAGTTAATGGCTACAAGTCATGATGGCTTGTAGTGCTGGAACCAATAATGGAAGTAGTGACCATCTTGAGACCAGTTGCTGGGAAATATGAATGGGAGGATGTGAGATAGAGGCTTGGGAGCATACTGGGAACCTACAGGAGGTGTTGTGTATAAGAAAGAAAGAGTATCAGTGTATCAGATACAGGTTACCCTGAATCTACTTCTGCCCAAACATTCTGTATGTAAACACAGATTGAAAATCTTAGACGTAAGTTCTTTAATATTGGTTGAAGAGCTTTTTATTTATTAATTAAAGCTGACTTATTATCCTAAGGATATTGTAGGGAGGATTATAATCATTAATAGTCATAAAATAAAACAATACTTTTAAATTTTAGAGTGACAGTAACTTGATAGACTAATAGGGACACATTTTTACAAAGGACAGTAGAAAATGGCTAGGTTGTATTTGCTAACTCCCAAATCTAAAAGTAACAAGGCAAATCTATACTTGACACCAAAACTCAGACAGTTTTGGCATCAAATTTGCTTCCCTGTCCAGAAAAGCAGGGTAGTGACGGAGTGACACTCAATTTGAGTGACAGAAATGAATCTGAGAAAATACCAAGGTTGTCCATGTGTTCCTTAGAGGGGAATGCAACCCCACCTATTATTTGTGGTTTGTGGCCTATTGTTCCAGGATTAGAGATTTCATAATTCTCTCACACATGAGTCACAAACCACAATTCATTGTCTTATAATAAATAAATCAGTTTACTGGCTTTTTTCCAGCTTGTGTCAGCATCCATGCACCAGTATGACACTGGCATTCTCTCATCTGTCTAATGATAGGGTGTCAATTCTGTACTGGCAACATCCAGTTCCAGATCCCCTGATGATCTTGCTCAGTGGTATCATACAGACATTAAATAACAAGGGTTACAGAATAGACATCTATGGAATACCATAGATTAACAGCCATGGTACTAAAAGAAGTCCCTGAAAGCCACCTTCTGAAATGTACACTGAAAGTAAGAGTAAAGCCACTGAAGAATAGTACTTTACACCCTTGTCCCAACAGTAGGACACCATAGACCATGATATTAAAAGCTCTTAAGCATCCTGTCTCTTAGCCTAACATCAGAATGTACTCACAAAATTGGTGCCACAAAATTGAATGTACTCTCAAAATTAGCTGGATTTCCTTATGGGGATGATGGATTCTCTATATACTTTCTGTGGAAAGCAAAGCTTTATGTTTTCCTTCTCCAGTCTAGTTTGATGCTGAATCAGACCAAGGCAGAGGGAGCTGGGTGAAGTCCTCCATCAGGCCCATCTGCCTATGTCTTGATAATGTACATGACGTTGGTCTCGCATCCACAATCAAATAACGGATAGAGACTAACTTAATTAGATATGTAATAATGCATAAAGCTGTAATTGTGCAATGACAAAGGATCAGCTCTTTTAAATTAGAGAATAATGAAATAAATTGATTTGATACATAATACATATGTTAAGTGCCAACAGTTGCACAGTTAACGCAGCTGATGGGATCCAGTAGGGTCTAGTACTGCTCATGTTCACCTGAAGAGCAAGGATAACAAGAAAGGCGGGGAATGTTTTTTCCATAGCTGAATCCAAACAAATATCAGCTGGGATGGAAACGAACACAGCAGTGGTGGCTTAAAGAAGAGGGCGATCAGAGAAGTTGAGAAGAGCTCTTCACTCCTCCCAGTTTCCAGTGCTGACCAGTATTCTGTTAATCTACTATGTTAATAACTGACTTTATGAAACACTGCATTTCTAATATATTTCCATCCTTTAGTGATAGCGGTTACCATTCTTCTGTACTCTTTTAATGGAGGTGACTTGCAGGGAATTTTACAGGAACCATCCAAACCCATTTAGTTCTTTTTTAGATCAAGCATATGGATTGCAAAATCTGCTTGCTTCTAAATAGTATACAAAGATCGTATTGTATTTGTTTGTACATACATACATACATACATACATACCCATCATGTTGTTCCCTTTCAGGATAAGCCATGTTATACAAAACACTGAGAAGGAATCAGAAATAGTAAGCCAAAAAAAAAAATCAAAAGTGATAAGAGAAGAGGAAAGGAAAGGAGGTATAGCTAAATCTACTTTACATTAACTCAATTTGCTATGCTCTCTGTACTTTTCTATCCTGGCAAACAATCCATGGTTCCACCATATCCATACTCTGATTCATACATTGCCTTTTGTTCTTTAAACTTCTCACCTCTCTCTTGTTGAATACCTCATCAGTTCCATCCAACCATAACTTTCTTGAGCTTCCCCTTCCTCTTAATCCTCTTCCTTCATGTATTTGTTTTAGAAATCAGTTCTCATTCATTCTCTTTATATGACCAAACCACTTCTGTGTACTTTTTTGTACTGATCACTCACTTCTGTAGTCAATCTACGTACATTCATTCATCACCCTATGTCTTCTTGTTTTACCAAACACAATTAAGTAACCCATTCCCATTGCATTCAGCCTACATTTTATGTTTTGCCTGATATACCTAGTTCTCACTTCCATATAACAAAGTGGGCAGAAACCAAGCAGTTCACTTCTTCCATACATTTTCATTTTTGCAACTTACCACATACTACCCATGACCTGTCTACCAGCATTTTTACATCTTACAAATCCTGTACTATATCTATTTTCACATCTTTAGAAAATGTTCTACCAAGGTATACAGATTTATCTAGTTGCTCTGGTTTTGGTTTTATATCTGTCTGTTTGTCTGTCTGTGTGTCATAAATGTGAATCAGTATCTCAGTGTGTGGCAGTACCCTCTATGTACCTTGCTAACAAGTGGGGGGCTAACCAGTGATGTGCTGGAGCCAACTGGCATCCGCTTGCAAGAGCCGATTGTTAAATTTTCTGGAATTTTGCAAGCTAGTTGAGAGCAGAGCTAAACCACAATGCCTACTGCTCCAATCAGCTGTTCTGCAGCTAGGGGTGCAGCACAGCAGTGCCAGTGAAGCTGGCAGAGCTGGTTCTTACACATTTAGCAGCACACCACTGTGCTAACCATAGTTTATTGGCTTACATAGATAGTCTCTAGATTAGAGATCCCAAATTGCATAGAATGTCATGAGCATGTTTTGGGGTAAAAACTGGGCTTTGATTATGCTTGTGGCATTCTAGCAAAATACAGCAAAATGTCCCAAGACTAACTGGTACTGTTCTAATCATTTGTAGGGAATGCTGCATTTTGCAGCATGTGTCTCTAACTTACTAAAAACATATATTTTTACAAAATGTCAAAATTATTTTCTTTCTTTAGGTAATGCTGCCTAAAAAAATAGCAAATGCGACTATTTTATGTGTGTATGGACACAATATTTAGAATGTCTCCTACATTCAGGTTTAAAAGAATTTTATCTATCTATCTATCTATCTATCTATCAAATTTATTCTGTGCGCATCTCACTCAGAGAGTGACTCTGGGCAGTTTACATAAAATAGGAATAAAACATTAATTAAAATCCAATAAAACAATAAAACAGTACAATAAACACAGTCTTCTTAATAAATAATCTGTTCCAAGAGATGGCTGGTAAAAAGTTCTTAATTGATTCTTTGATGTAGGGGCTTTGGGTATCTTTCTGCCTCTTTTCAAACATGTTCTTTTTCTTTTATTCTGTGTTCCGATAGGTATCATCAGAAAAAGATAATTTATTTACTTTATAGTGCTTAGAAATAATCTCTGTTAAATGAGTCTCTTGAAAACCTTTCCCTCCCCTATATGGCAGAAAGGAGTATGCAGTCAAATCTTGATATCTCATATGAATGTCAACACAGAGGAAATACATGTAGTTTTGACAAAGTAATGGTAATCAGTCAAACATAATTACTAATATTAGCCCTGGAAAAATTGATACTGGGTATGATGCAATTCACCTTTTAAAAAAGCATGAGCACAGAAATTCTTGAACACAGCAGGGCAAGAATTGGGGTTATGAATACAGTATTGGGTAGAAAAGTTTTTGCTTAAGTTGTTAATAATAATAAAAAAAATTAACAACTGATTCTGAAAATACATGCTTCCTAGTAGGTTCTAACTGGTGTCAATTCCTTAGGAGCCCTAATCTCTAAGTACTGTTTGCTCACTGTTTTTAATAAACTGATTTCTGCAGTCTTATTTTTTAGAATTATTAAAATGCTTGGAATTTCATACAGCTGTAAGAGAAACAATTAGTACCACTAGTCAGTTTTCAGTTCCACTAACTCCTGCCTGTGAATAAAATATGTAAAAAAGTCAAATTTCCTTCATTATGTAGTTTCTCCAGGGAATCTTCTCCCTCCAGGAATAAAGGGAAATGCAAGTAGTTGGCATACAAATTATAATAAAGAAAAAGAGAAGAAAATGATATTGAAATTACAAGAGATATTTTATTTATTATTTTATTTATTCAATTTATATAGCCACCCATCTCAAACCAGTGACTCTGGGCAGCTTACAATAATAAATAGTATTTCATCAATGTTATTCCAATTTAGATAAAGAACAAGAAATTTCCCAGGACAAAATAGATGAATATTTAAAGAAACAAAATTTACCAAATATTACAGAGAAACAGAAACAGATTATGAATGGATCCATAACAATAAGGGAAGTTTGAGAAGCTATAAAAAAGACTAAAACAGGAAAGTGCCTGGACCAGATGGGTTACTGCCTTCTTACTATAAATGTTTTGAGGAAGAACTTTTACAACCTTTACAAAATGCAATGAATTCTATTATACAGAGGAGAAAGATGCCAAAGAACTGGAAAGAGGCTAATATAGCATTAATATCTAAGAAGGGACAAGATTTGACATTAACAAGAGACGGCTGATATCATTATTGAATAATGACTATAAGTTGTTACAACGATTTTGACTGAGAGGTTGAAAATAATTTTGCAAGAATTTATTCATGAGGATCAATGTGGGTTTTTACCTAAAAGACAGTTAAAGAATAATATAAGAAATATGTTGGACATTTTGGAATACTTGGAGCAACATAATGAAAAACAAGCCGCATTGATTTTCTTAGATGCAGAGAAAGCCTTTGACAATTTGAACTGGGATTTCCTGATGATAGTTTTAGAAGATACGAATTTTGGAGAGAGTATTAAATGGGTAAGATTGATTTACACTTCATAGAAAGCACAAATAATTTTCAGTGGAGGTATGAAAAGGGACAAGATAGAGATGCCTGTTGTTTCCTCTCCTGTTTATTACTGAATAGAGATATAAGACAAGATGAGGGAATTGTGGGAGTAAAGATTTAAAAAGAAACTTAAAAGTTAAGGAGATTTGCTGATGACTTGGTGTTGGTTTGGAGGATCCACTAAAGGGAATAGCAACATTAATGGGAAAATTAAAAGAATTTGGTACACTAGCAGGTTTTAAGATTAACAATCAGAAGATGAAGATGTTAACAAAAAACATGAAAATAGAGGATCAAACAAAACTGATGAAGAAAATGGGTTTTAAGATTGAGAAAACAGTAAAATATTTGGGTATCACTATAACAAATATGAATTGTATGTTATTTCAAAATAATTATGTCAAGATATGGAATGAAGTTTAAAAAGATAAGGTGGGAGGAACTACAATTGTCACTGTTGGGGAAAATTTCTGTGATAAAAATGAATGTCTTGCCTAGAATGATGTTTTTGTTTCAGACAATACCTGTTTTTCCAACTGATATACCATTTAAGCAGTGGCAAAAAGATATATCTAAGTCTGTATGGCAAGGGGGAAAAGCCATGAGTTAAATATAAGATGTTACAAGATGCAAAGGAAAGAAGATTGGGTTTATCTGATTTGAAATTGTATTTTACAGCTTGATCTTTGGCTTGGATGAAAGAGTGGATGTTGCTAAGAAATAGAATACTTTTAGAGTTAGAAGAACATGACCTGAGATTTGGATGGCATGGATATTAGTGATACAATAAAGTCAATGTTTAATGTAAATTTTAAAAATCATTATGTTAGACATGCCACATTGAGAAAATGGAATAGATAAAAATCCAGGCTGAGCCCAAAAACACCTTTGTGGTTCTCAGCACAAGAGCATTCTATAGACAAGAAATAATAGGCCAATACAGATGGTTAACATATTGTGAGATACTAGAATTCTGTCAAGGGAGATATAAAATAAATTCAAGAGAACAACTGATGGCAGAGGGACATAGTTGTCAATGATTTTCTTACTAACAGTTATCAGAAAGATTTAAAGTAGATAAAAGAATTTATGGTATTGAACATTGTAAGACTGATTTTGAAATAGAATTGTGTACAAATGAAGAACGTGTGATTACTAAAATGTATAAAATTTTACTGAAATTTGAAACAGAAGAAGAGGTTAAGGAATGTATGATAACGTGGACTAAAATTTTTGGTTATAATATACAGATGGAACAATGGGAAAATATGTAGTTGAAAAGAGTGAAATAATCTTAATGAGAATTTTTATAAAATGGTGTACTGTTGGTATATGATACCTGAAAAATTATCTAGAATTTATAAAGGTATTTCAAATTTATGTTGGAAATGTGAACAACAAGAAGGATCATTTTATCATGCTTGGTGGACATGCAAAAAAGCAAAAAAAAGGGGGGGTTCAAATACAGTGATTCAGAGGATTTTAAAGATTAACATTCAATTGAAACCAGAACTTGTCCTCTTGGGATTATGGATAAGCAGTTGGAAAAAAGTCACAGAACACTGTTTTTATATATGATAACTGCAGCAAGATTATTGTACACACAAAGATGTAAAGATTTGGCAATACCTACAATGGAGAAATGGTTGGTGAAGATGAAAGAACTCACTGAAATGGCCAAACTGACTTGTTTGATTAGAGAAAGGGCAGTATCTACGTTTATTGGTGACTGGAAACCTTTTATGTACTTTTTGCGTAAAAAAGAAAAAAATGAACTTATGATTTATGGTTTTGATGATTAGATAGGATAGATTATAGAAAGAAGAGAGTCACGATCCAACTTTAGAGAGAGAGTTTAATTTATAATTGTACTTATAACTGCTGTGAAGAAGATTGGAAGCCAATTCTTTTATATCTTTTTTCTATTTTTCTGCTACTTTTTCTTTTTGCACCTTTAGTTTTTTCTTTCATTTCTTCCCCTTTCTCTTCTTTTTCACTGTTTTAGTTTGTATTAGTTTTATTCTTGTGTTTAAAATTTTGAAAAAAATTAGAGCGCAAGAGAGAGAGAGGAATAAAGGAAATGCCTTTCATTCTCTCAATTTAATGTGAAGGATTAATGCCAGTATTCCTTTTAATAAGGGAAAATTGGTCAAGACAACCTTTTTAGGTCCTTAGGAAGATACAGAGTAGAAGATACCTTTTTGTAGTGAAATTGTATATATAGCTTGTATTAGTTTCCTCCAATGCTTCAAGTTAAAAATGTGACTTTAGTTTTGTCTGTTTGCAAACTGCTGGATTATTTTAGTATTTTGTTAGTATAACTAATTCTCTATACTCTGTGGATGTGTATGAAGGAAAATGTCTTTCTGTGTGCATAAGACAAAAAAGAAATATCCCTCTAAAAAGGTTCAGCTAGTATTTTTAATGCTATGCCTGTAGGTATACTTTTGTACTGTCCCAGATCTATTTGTATTTCAAATAGAATGTTTTGGGAAGCTTACATATAACATGCACCAAAAAGGGATAATTATTGTTTTAATGGAATTGTGATGATTTCTGCAGGATATAGTTTTAGCTTTAAATAAATGGTGTGCAAGCAAAATCAGTAGCTGATTTGTTCCATTTGTGGAAGCACAGTTTTTGAGAATGAGGTTCTTTTTGAACTCTTAAATAAATTGTTTTCAAATAAAATGTGAAATAGCTGTTTAGTGCAGTACCATTATTTTTTAAAACTTTTTATTACATCTTTGCAATGTGGAGGTCTAAGGATCTGAGTGTATATGGTGTATATAATTTCAACAGCAAGATTGCTGTGGAAGTCTATTCACTCATCACATTTCTGACATGTGTCTTTCCATCTGAATTTGGTTCACAAGGAACTTGTTTTTCTTGTTTGAGCAGAAGCCAGATTTTCATGGTGGTGATTGTGTCAGTCTTAAATTCCAAACGTTTGATCTGATACTATTCAGGCACTTAAAAACAAAGTGGTCAGCCATGCTGAAGCATAGAGTGGAGGGGTGAAAATCAGCTTTAGGTCCAGAGCCAGAAAAAAATTATTTTATTTATTTAAATAATTTACATGGCCACCCATCTCACAACAGTGACTCCATAGAGGAGTGAAAATGAGGGATCAGAGGTCATGTGCAGCAACCTTCATTCTGGTTCCGTGAATGTCACTCTGCTGCTTTAATTTCAAAACAGAAATGCAATTCATTTGGAGAAAAGAAGTTATTGCTTGTTTATAAAAAGTTGCCCTTTCTGTCTTGGAATAGGTAATCCCCAGTGATTTGTTAGAGGAAAAATACTCAAACATTTAAGATCTGTATAGCCCCTATTCCTAACTTATAACTATTCAGTGAAGGTTTTTACTGGTTAAAATGCATAGAATGTGTTACAGTATATCTGAATAAGATTGAGAGTGAACACAAAAGTAAAAGGAAGACAACTGAAGTAGCACTTGACACTCTAAAGCCTAAAAATTACTTGACACTTTAAAAATTACTATAGCAGGTAGATTTTAAAAGTTTGGGCAGGTTTTACTGTAATTGCACATATTTCAATAGTTATATTGAATCTATCTATCTATCTATCTATCTATCTATCTATCTATCTATCTATCAAATTTCTACTACCGCCCATCTCTCCCAAAGGGAGAGTCCGGGCGGTTTACAATAGAATCAAGAATTAAAAGCATATAAATTACAATATAACAAACCAATACATAAAGATAAAATAGATATAAAATCCAAGAGGCAAAGATCTTATTTGTCGGGGAGAGATCTACGGTACTAGCCACCCCCAAATAGAACTGTTGCCCCTCCCACCCCAAGCGAGGCAGCAGAACCAGGTTTTCAAGTTCTTCTGGAAGGCCGGGAGCGAAGGGGCCTGCCTCACTTCCGGGGGCAGAATGTTCCAGAGGACGGGTGCCACTGCAGAGAAGGCCCGCCTCCTGGACCCCGCCAGGTGGAATTCCCTTACAGGCAGGGTTTGCAGCATGCCCTCTCTGCATGACAGGGCGGGATAGGTCGATGTTAAGGGGATGAGATGGTCCCTCAAGTAACCTGGTCCCATGCCATGTAGGGCTTTAAAGGTCATAACCAACACCTTGAATTGGACCTGGAAGCAAACTGGCACCCAGTGCAGCTCGCGCAGCAGTGCTGTCACATGTGCTGATCTTGGGGCACCAGTAACTTCTCATGTGGCCACATTCTGGGCCAGCTGAAGCTTCTGGATACTCTTCAAGGGTAGTACCATGTAGAGCGCATTGCAATAGTCTATGTGGGAGATGACCAGGGCATGAGTGACTGTTCGGTGGGCCTCTCGATCCAACTGCCTGAGCTGACCCAAAAGGATACCATGGTTGATTGTATCGAAAGCCACTGAGAGGTCAAGAAGAACCAGGATGGATGCACTCCCTCCATCCCAGTCCCACCAGAGATCATCCATAAGTGTGACCAATGCAGTCTCTGTCCCATATCCTGGCCTGAAACCTGACTGGAAGGGGTCTAGATAATCCATTTCATCCAGAATCCTCTGGAGTTGCAATGCCACCACTTTCTCAACCACCTTCCCCAAAAAGGGGAGGTGGGAGACGGGATGGAAATTGCCCAAAACAGTATGGTCCAGTGATGGTTTCTTGAGGAGGGGTGTACCAGCGCCTCCTTGAAGGCAGCCGGAAACACCCCCTCTCTCAAGGATGCATTAACCATCGCCTGGACTCAACCACATGTCACCTCCTCGGCTACCTTCACCAGCCAGGAAGGGCATGGGTCTAGATGACATGTGGAGGCATTTACAGTCCGGAGGATCCTGTCCACTTCCTTAGGTCCAACAGGATCAAACTGTTCCCAGATAACAGGTAAATACATTCCCTTGGCATCTCCCCAGACTGTGCCTCATGCTTAGAGTCCAACTTAGAATGGATCTGAGTGATTTTATTCTGCAGATGCTCAGAAAACTCTGCACGGCCCTGTAGGTGGATCACCGAATCCCGCTTACTGGCCATGTATAAAACAGTTCTGGGGATGTGGCTGTCTTTTACTAAACATTTCTGTATATATTCTAAACTTCAGAAACAGTGGAAAATGAACAGAGAGAAATACTTTGTATTTTGTTTGTTTGTTTGTTCAGGTGTCTTTGAGTCAGTCTTGACTCCTGGCAACTGCCTAGACAAGTGTCTGCACTTTTCCTGGCAAGGATTTTTGGAAGTTGTTTGCCATTGCCTTTTTCAAAGGGCTGTGAGAGAGTGACTGGCCCAAGGTCACCCAGCTGGTTTTGTGCCAAAGACAGGACTAGAACTCACGACTCCTGGTTTGTAGTCCAGAACCTTAACCACTAGACCAAACTGACTCTCTTTTGTAATGTCACCATTTACATTAGAAATAACTATTGGTTAATAACAGAAACTTCAACAAGGTGAGAGAATCCCCCTCCCTCCAATCTTTATTTCTCTAAATCAGCCTTACTGTGTTCTTACTGTGAAGTGTTGGGACTAAACTTCCAGAATTCCCTTCCAGCCTGTGTCATAGGTTGCCAACCTTCTCCAGCCTTTCATATTTGTGGAGTTAGGCTCACAGAATTCTCTGGCCAGTGGGTCCCAGCTGAAACTTCTAGGAGTTGAAATTCCCACATCTGAAGAAAGGTGCCTAGGTTGGGGATGGCTGAATTATGCACGTACAGGCTACTCTTGCCTGCATGCCTGTCGTAGTAGAACTTGTTCTAGTTGGCAGTCTTGTTCTGGGGTGATCATATGAAGCACAGACTGCCAGTCGAGGTGTTACCTAAACTGCAGATTGACAAATAGGTATGTGGCTACTGAGCACTTTATTTAGGTACCATGCATTACCAAGCCATAACCCATCCATTGTGGTTTGTAAACCATGGTTCATTTCTTGGATCAGAAATATATACTGTATATACAAATACATACATATATACATACAAATTTCATCAGCAAATGCAAACAAAAACATTATTTCTTTCTTGAAGATAATATAAAATATACTCTTCAGTTCAGCATCATGAAAAATGATTATTTTGTATTGTATGAACAGGTTAGCACACATTTTATGCATATGCATTCTGTATGCTTTGCGTGCAAAAAGGGATTTAAAGTTTCCATCCTGGTTACTAACAAATTATGATTTATTGCTGCTTCCAAAGGTGGATCACACCCAGACTTCTTTTAACCCAAATGTTTTTCATTTTGTTTGGCATCAGATTAAGGAAATTAATGTCTGTTTTACTTATTCTTGTAGGAAATGCCTTTTTTACAGCAATAAGGAATACTTATACTTTAGAACATGCAGCCTGTTGAATAGAAATCAATACAGATATGAACTCTGAATTATTTGGAGTGTAAATTAATTCTGGAAAATGAAATTCCATATTTAACTATTATTTTTATAGTTTCATATATTTTCATATTCAGTCCTGGGTAAAATATATACACTAGAATTGCTACTTTTACAGTTAAATAATTAGTATATTCCCATAACAAAAGGTACACTATTCATTATTAACATACCATAATGTTTTGAAATATGCATGAATAATGTCATTTCAGATCTGAAAACTTCATATATTAGTCTCTTGGTGATGAACATACATTCTCTAATAAATATGCGGAGTACTTCATTTGTTCTCCACCTCTTATCTATGATTATTCTATCTATGCCCTAAAAATATGTTTGCTTCATACAATGTTATCATACACTGCAGTTGTTGATCAGTTGTTATACAAATTATGAGGAATTTTAATTGCACAGTTTGACATAGTAGTTCTCTGAATAGGTATACAGGCAGTCCTCCCTTACTGACCATTCATTCAGCGACCATTCAAAGTTACGATGATGCTGAAAAAAATGACTTTACAGCCCATTTACGACCATTTATGACCTTTGCAGCATCCCTTAGTCACATGATTGCCATTACAGTCAGTACATGTTGTCCTGTGCCTGACCTGTCATTTCCTGCCCCCCCCCCCTGCAGAGCAGAGAGATTGAAGAGAGATTTCAAGAGAGTAAGCTGTTTGCTCTTCTACACATTGAAAGCAATGTGATTGTGCTGGCAGCCCAGGGCTGGGAACCACATGTGCATTACACAGCTTACAGTACTCTCTTGAAATCTCTTTCTGTTATGAGTACGGATGGTGAGCAGGAGGGGGCCCCTATCCAGGGTGGAAAATGCATGCGTAGTTTAGAGGCTTTGAACTATCCTTCAAAGAAACTCAGAGCAGACCCACCTTGAGTTTTGGGGTATATCTGTCTGGGTTTCCCACACTCCTTCAGTTTGGTAGGATTTTCTGTCTACTATAGCAGTTAATAAACACTAGAGACAATCTCTTCGTCTCAGCGTGGTCTTTTGCTTAAGTCAGGACACTTTCTCTCCAATCTCTTTGCTCGGGGTGGGGGGCGGAGAGGCAAAAAAAGCAATTGATTTCTGTAGGTGATCTCTCCTTTGCCTGACCCTTCCTTCCCTCCATGCAGTGGATATTTTTTTAAAAAATTGGGTTCAAGCACACCATCTTGAAGATGTGATAGAGAGAAGTTGTTGGAAAATCCTTCATTTACTGTATCTATTAAGTATCCCTTACTCTTTTATGCCTTCCCTCCATAGAAGTTTGTTGGCTGTCTTACCTACATGATTAAGTAATTTTTTAAGGAAAACTCTGAGTTGATCTGTTATTATTCCTTAGCACCTTGCATTACAGAAAATCTATCAAACTATCAGTCTGAAATTGGTTACAATTATTTCTTAAGACAGGATCCAGTTTCACAGCAACTTCAATTACATTCTGACTCAGAACAAAAACTGCTATACTGATTTCTGTGAAATGTGGTGTGCTTTATCTCTTAATAGTCATATTTTGTTGTTGTTTATTCGTTTAGTCGCTTCCGACTCTTCGTGACTTCATGGACCAGCCCACGCCAGAGCTTCCTGTCGGTCGTCAACACCCCCAGCTCCCCCAGGGACAAGTCCGTCACCTCTAGAATATCATCCATCCATCTTGCCCTTGGTCAGCCCCTCTTCCTTTTGCCTTCCACTCTCCCTAGCATCAGCATCTTCTCCAGGGTGTCCTGTCTTCTCATTATGTGGCCAAAGTATTTCAGTCTTGCCTTTAATATCATTCCCTCAAGTGAGCAGTCTGGCTTTATTTCCTGGAGGATGGACTGGTTGGATCTTCTTGCACTCCAAGGTACTCTCAGAATTTTCCTCCAACACCACAGTTCAAAAGCATCAATCTTCCTTCTCTCAGCCTTCCTTATGGTCCAGCTCTCGCAGCCATATGTTACTACAGGGAACACCATTGCTTTAACTATGCGGGCCTTTGTTGTCAGTGTGATGTCTCTGCTCTTAACTATTTTATCGAGATTTGTCATTGCTCTTCTCCCAAGGATTAAGCGTCTTCTGATTTCCTGACTGCAGTCAGCATCTGCAGTAATCTTTGCACCTAGAAATACAAAGTCTTTCACTGCTTCTACATTTTCTCCCTCTATTTGCCAGTTATCAATCAAGCTGGTTGCCATAATCTTGGTTTTTTCGAGGTTTAGCTGCAGGCCAGCTTTTGCACTTTCTTCTTTCACCTTCATCATAAGGCTCCTCAGTTCCGCTTTCAGCCATCAAAGTACAATATTAGCAGGATCTAATTTTAGTTTATATTCCTAATTTGCCAGTTTAATTCTTGAAATTTTATTTACTTGCCTTGTCTTATTTGCCAGTGATTCTAATGCCAATAAAACTAAGGAAAGAGAGTGGGGGCAGCCATGACTTGTCCCTTTCATGAATTTTTGTGATAAAAGTTCATTTACCATTATCATAGTTTCCGATAAGCTAAGCTGCATCCATATAAGAAAATTGATCTGCAGTTCATCTTCTTCAAATGGTGACTATAAAGCACTGTTCCAAATTATCAAAGGCTTTCTCCACATTGAGGAAAATCATAGCTGCTTTCTTATTTTCCTGACATATATTATCAGTGGCACTCAAAATGTATCTGATATTATTTCTCATGTATCTCTTTGGAACAAAAATCAATGTATCTCAAACTCCTCTTCTAAAGTCCATTGTTTTTTGAGGTGCAGCTGAATTGGCATGTAGATGTCTATTACTGTAGAAAAAACTGTAAGGTACAAAAATAGATTAATTTTTCCCTTTGTTATATGCAACTGTGAATTAAAAAGACACAAGTATAATTTTCTGAAAAAGCATTGATTTATTAAAAGTAAATCATTATAAATTTTACCCCTGGTGTCTCTTAAAGTAAAAATAATATCAATTTTTCCATTTGTTTCAATCCAGGGGCCAATTATCTGTCTAGCCTTTTACCGCATCCTCTACCTCATCCTCAGGCACTGGAGTTCTGATATCTTTGGGGTTGCCTACATTTGATTTAGAGGTTTTTTTTCAACAAAAGAGCAAGGAAGAGTATTTTATAGGAATTTGGTGACATTACTGAAGTCATAGAAACAATTTTCTGGATGTATTTATTTTATATAAATAAAGTAGAAATAATGTATTTTAAAATAGCTTTGTGAACATAATATACATGTACATCACAAACACTGAAGTTAATGCTAATATTTCAACCACACTTGAAATAAACTGAAATACAGTGTTTTTACATTATTGTAATATACTGTGGCAAGGAAGAATTTGGAAACCTTAATTTGTGTTTAAGACAAACCAGAATTTGTAATAAAGAATTAAAGTTAGCTTTTTCCACAAATCATATCTAAACTAACTAAACTATAATTTAGACTTTCCAGAAACCCTAATTAAAATTGGTAAGTATAGAGTTTGAACATAATATTAAATAATACTTAATCCAAAGTACTGTAGATACAGAAACCATCCATCCATCCATCCATCTTTAGGCACCACTTGACTTCAGTCCAACTCTGGGTGGCTCTCAGCATAAACAAGATAGAACAAAAATACAGTGTAAAATAGAAAAGATAGTGAACAAGGTGACAGATCTAGCCGACAATACCAGAACATTACAAGCATATACGACAGGGCCTGGGAGAACAGCCAGGTCTTTAAGCCTTCTAGAATGCCATAAGGATGGGAGCCACACAAATCTCAGAGGGAACCTCATTTTTTTGATAACCATTCTGGAAAAGAAGAAACCTTGTGACTCCCAGTATCTTTGTAGCTATTTCACATGAACTCTAAACCTGCATGTGCTATTCTTTAGACTGTGTGCTGCATTTGGTTTTTTAGTGTCTACATTTTGAAAAGTGGAGAAGATCAGGACAAGTAATTAAGTTAAATATGATTTGTATTAAATATACTTAATAGGGCTGTGCAAGCACTGAGAATGAGCTTCAGACTTCATGTGAGGTGAGCAGAGCATCTATTTATTTATTCAATTTATTTATTGAATAAAGCAGTCTCTCTTTTTTTCAGGGTTCAGCATAAACATGAAAAAAGACCTGATTGCTTTAATGTGACTTAAAGCAGCTGTACCTTTTCTTTTAGCCTCTCCCTGAAAAAAGAGAGGCTGCTTTAATGAATAGTGGGAATATGTTCTTGTACTGTACTTATTGAAGCATGTACAGCTCTAATATTGTGTAATATTTTTTCTGTTATGTTAAAAATTATATCAAATTGGCAACTTTTGAGTATTCTGGATCTGTACATCATGTTATGCACCTTATCTAAAATCATGGTTATTGTTTTGTCATAAACCACTAAAACAGATCTCCCGTGACATATTTTAGAAAATATCTGGGAAAGTGAGTCAAGTCCTTCTTTAACCAGGCATTTTGCATTGTAATGATTTCTGTTCAACTGAGTTTTAACAGTTTACTTTTTGGTTGGGTCCCCCCTCCCCCCCTTTTTTTTGGGCTGTTGACACCTCTAGTTCCTTAGAGATAGAAAGGTAGAATGCTATTAACACACATGCATGTATACAAATATACATAAGCAAGCAAGCAAGCACACCTCTTATGCTTTATGTATTTGGAATACATGGTTGAAAAATAATCAGTGATACAGTTGATTAAGGAAAGCCATGATGGAAAATTTTAGTTAATTGATTGTATTGAACCGTAAGTTATTACTCCATAAATTGTTACTGCACTGCTTACTGCTAACTTTGGATGATTTCTCAGTCAATAGGATGCACACAGAATGTCTCATGTTTTGCGGTCTATCCACACCTGATGAATTTTAAATCTAATACCACTTGAATACACATGCAGGTTGCTTTGGTGATAGTGAAATTTCCCCTTAAAATGAAAAACTCCAAATAATGGTTTTCTCCTTTCCCTTTAAGCGTTTAAAGCAAACTAATCCCAAACATGAACTAATACAATGGCATGCTTGTCAGTAGCTCCATGTTAACTCTGCATCGCATAGTGTACATATTGGAAAACAGCTGTTTGGTGACAGACTGCTAGCTGGGAAGTTAAAGCTGAATGAGGTGGTTAACCCATATTCCTATGCTACTGATAAAGTGCTTTGATAAGCAGACTGTAGTGGTGAAAACTAGCAAAAGAGCCAAAGACCGTGATTCTTTAAAATGAATGGGGGTGTTGTTTAACAAAGGCAGCTTTCAAACCTCTTACAGTGTTCCCCTCTTCTTTTTTTTCCCCTTCCTTTCCTCTCCAGTGTATGCATAGATTGATCCACTAACTTATTGTGGGATACAGCAGTGACACCAGTTCTGGGTTTTACAAAAAAAATAACCTTGCAAGATGAAGAGCATTAAAAATGGATGAAAATAATTGAATCTTCTTAGTATGATTTCTTGTGTTGTCTTTTACATCAGGACTTGGTTGAGTGCATGAAAGGAGACAGAAAGGGAAGAGTGAAAGTCTTCGCTTTTTTTAAAATAAGTTTTTTGGGTTTAACCACAAGTCAGCAGCACACAGGCATAATTTATGCATATTTCTGCTTAAAAGGAATTCATTATAACTATAATGTCATTAATTTTTTTCAACTTCAATTGAGCACTTTTAAAAATAACTTAGTGTAGATATTGTCCGTATACTTCTAGAAAACAAATTCATGGTTTCAGAAAATTTATAAGTATAGTTAAGTAATTAGATGGGTACATTCCAAAGGTTAATAATGCATTTGACTGTTCCTCAAAAACATGGATTTGGAAAATAAGTTTCAATAAAATCCATGGATCCTGATGATCTAGTAAAATCATTTGCAGTTTGAAGTATCTGTGGCTTACCCTTAGTGCCAATCAAAATGCATGCTCTCTTTCACACACACGTCTCATTGCACCAAATTCATTAAGAATTAAGATGTACTCATAAGAATCAGTGGAAAATTATTTAATTTTCAAGGATTTAATATGTTTTAGAAATGATTACAGTAACTTGATATATTTAATCACTTTCTCAGTTCGTGTCACATCACCAAAAATAATATTTTGTTAAGAATGTTAAATTCTGCATTTAAGAACATTGTGTATCATATCTTATTTTTTTTTAATCCATTCAATTGTGTCTGATTCTTGGAGACTGCCTGGACAAGCCCCTGTAGTTTTCTTGGCAAGGTTTTTCAGAAGTGGTTTGCCATTGCCTCCTTCCTAGGGCTGAGAGAGAGTGTCTGGCCCAAGGTCACCCAGCTGGCTTTGTGCCTAAGGCAGACTAGAACTCACAGTCTCCTGGTTTCTAGCCTGATGCCTTAACCACTACACCAAACTGGCTCTACCATACCTAATACCTATGTACAATATCTAATAACAAAAGAATATCTTGGATTCCATTGGAGTTGGGCGGTCAATACATTTAAATAATAATAATTAATAATAACTTTTAAACATGCTAATTAAAAATTACTAACAGTATGTACTATTAAGAAAGATCATGGTTCACAGAGTTACAGTCAACTGAACTATGATAAAACAAAGGAATGTAAAACAGTCACATAAAATGCCAAGATAATGCAGAGGAAATGCTCTTAACTATAAGACTTTGATGTGACGAAGAAAAACAATATGACATTAACTCCAAGCTTTATAATCCCAGATACCTGTGTGAAGCCTATGGTTTCCTGAGCATGGCAAGAACGAATTCCCAATATTTTTCTATCCTTAGCCAAACCTGTGTTTGGAAAGATTTGCCAGCAGTAAGGCTTAGAAAGAGAGCTTTGCTGCTTTCTAAGATGCTTTAGGTCTTAGCATCAGTCCAGGAAATTCCATCGCTCTCTTCTAGTCTCACTCATGCTTTGTTGTGCTGCTACCATTGTATTTTAACACTGCTTGATTTAATCAGTGCCAAATATTTTTACACACACATGTTGATTCATTGCTTTATTTAATTGCCTAAACATTGCAACATTACAATTGTTAAAAACTTTGGTTTTTAGCTATTTGCAAGAAAGTTAATTCCTATATTGTATCTTTCCAGAACTTTGCAAATGCAAAACAGTTACTGAAAAATTATTATTGGTTCAGTAAAAAGTGGTCATTATCTTATGGAGATTGGCTGCACTCTGTCTCTTTCTAACATCTTGCATTGACACTTCTGTCTGAAGCATCCAGGCAGTGGCCATTCAATTCAGGCAGGCACTTTGACTAAATAACAGGTGGCACACAGGCTCCATAGGATGGCCACTCCACTCTAATATTTAGAAGTGGGGTACTACTTCACTTTGTAACCTTGCATTGAAGGGACATTTCATTTAAGGCCTTGATGAAGCAAAGCACTCTTTTGAAGTACTTCAGTAGCTATTCATTTCCTTTCTATGTATTCCAAGTTTTAATTGAATGCAAATACTGTTGGTAAAAAATACTGTAAATCATCCAGCTTGGTCTCCAAAGACAGCAGTATGCTCCCAGTTATCTTATTTTTGTCTTCTGGGCTCCCAGCCTTACTATAAATATATATATATATATATTAATTATTTTAATTAAAATAACAGAATTTGACATACTACAAAGTAGAGTGCCAGCTTTCTGCTTAATCTCCATTTATGTACCTCTCTCTGCATCACCCCCACCATGCTTTTAAAATAAAAGTAAAAATCAGGGACAACTGAACCCCAGTGCTTGCTTTGAAAGGGGATTCCCTTCCCATGGAAAAGGCCAAAGATAAACAGGGGTTGTACAAGATACTATGCATGGCAGGGTTCAAGAGCCCATGACTGATTCTGGTAAATTGGTGCATTGTAAGTGATAATGGCTTCCAAAGCAGTCGTCATGGGAATGAATAAGCTGCCCCACCAGAGTGCTCACAACATGTTTCCAAAATTTCAAATGTGCCACCAGGTGAAAAAAGACAGCCTTAGAGATTCTAGTGTAGATTGATATTGTTTCTCAATAATTGTAATTTTACTAAGATAAACTAGTTCAAATGTATTCAGTAAAACCAGTCTGCTTCTTCGAAGTTTATATTAGTTTTAACATAACTGTGGATGGGTTCAAATACTTCTTAGCTTCCCAGAAATCACTAAAGAGTATTGGATTGTTAGTGATTTCACAGCTTGGGCAAACACTTAAGATACGTGAAAGTGCTGGTAGGATGAAATGGCAACCCCATGAAAAGAAGACATCTGATTGGAATGATTATCCATTTCATAATTGTGAAAGCTCAAAAAATGCTAGTATGAACATGTCAAGGCCATGTACCAGTCAGTACAAGTACACAACCAGTCACTGGCTGTGTACTGGCTAATACACATACACCATGCTAGTTCATTCAAGTTGTGGATTCAGATGATCCTGACTGAATTGTGAGTCTCCAACATAATCTCCCCAAATCAGTGAATGTAGGCTAAGAAGCAACTGACCTGACTGCCATGTTAATCCAAGTAAATGCTGCTTTGAATGTGGAGCAATAATTAATTTAAGAACTCACTCACTGTGATGTAAAAGACATATAAACTATAATTTTCAAGGACCATATATTAGTAATATAAATGCATATTAATTGTAAAAGATAGCACACATTTGATCTCCTATATCTGCACTATCTTCTCCGTTCAGAATGTTAGGTTCAGTCATTGCTGTTATATTTGAAGGAGTGGGCCTCCATTTATTTTCTTATTCCACCATTTAACACATTCTAATTTTAGAATCTTTTAAAAATTTGGTAATGAGGTTATCATCATTGTCCACCACTGCTGCAGAAGTTATATCATGGGAGAAGAGGTCAATAACTGTTTTTTTTCCCCTTGTGAGTAAAGTTTGAAGTACAAAATAAACATATTTTTATATAAATTTAGAAAAGGTAACAGAACACAAATACATTGTTTTAATATAACTGCACTGTGATTTTATATCTTTATAAGTTGTACTTTTGATACTAGTATTACTTTGGTTTTACGTGCTGCATTAATACATTGTGCCTAGTTTTAACCGGCTGTATTGTTTTGTGTTTTATTATAATAATATTCTGTTTTTCTTTCTTTAGTTTACTTATATACTGTCCAAAGTAATGTTACTATTTGATTATTTAAAAGTAAAATAAGTACACTGGTAGAACTGTCTTAGTGTTATTTATGGGGAATATGAATTTTAAGATAATTATCAAATGTTGTTGCTTACTGACACTGCTTTTTATCACTGGTTGATGATATATTATAACCTTAAAATTAACTCTGATTTCTAAGGCTCATTGGATTGGGACTTTAGTACTGATGATGCTTAAGATTCAAAGACCACCATTGATGCTTTCATACCTGCCAGTGTTTCTTAACCATTGCAAACTTGATACATGAAAGACTATTACAGGTAGTCCTTGTTTAGTGGCCACAATTGGGATGGACAACTTGGTTGTTTAGCAAAACGATCACTAAGGGAAACCGTGACTGTGCTGATGATCTTACTTCTGCTTTCCTTTGCTTTACAGCTATACTGCGAAGGTCATAAATGTGAGGATTGGTCACAAAGTTACTTTTTCATCACTGTAATAACTGCAAACAGTTGCTAAACAAGGGAGTCACTGATCAAGGACTACCTATACTAGTAGAAATGCTAATCCTAAAAATTAAAAAAAAATTAAGATTGATATATTCTTTTTTATTATTTTATAAATAAAGTCTTCCAGATGTAAAGTCTTCCAGATGTGGTAATTTATAGTGTTACCCAAGTATCACTTGGCAATATAAAGCTTGTTTGCTGTAGTTTTTATCTCCATATCAGTGGGTGGGTGATGCTTTAAATTATTTAATACTTTGCCTACTGTTTTGCTACTTCTAAAATAAGCACACTTTAACTCAGCATCAAATAAATGTATGTGTTGCCTGAAAGTTACATTCCATGCCTCCCACCTTCTGTAGTTGATTATTACATTTCGAAAGTTTAGAAACCAAAAGACTAGCTGATGATAATGATTTAACATGCCAAGTCATATTACTTGGAACACATTCAAACAAAAGAATCAGTATGTGGGACTCTCCACCCAATATATCTTCTTTCTTTCTTTTTTCTTTTTCCTTTGGACTGCTGGTCCTAATCTTACACTACCAACTTCTGAAGTTATGAAAATGAAATTCAGATTCATGAAAAGCATGTTCTAAACCACTTCGGCTACACAGAACCTATTGAATGATTCTGTGGATTCAGGGCTTTGTCCAGAAAAAGTTGAAGCATAAATATTCAAGTACTCACATAAACATGGGTAAAAATTTACCTGCATGTGGAGCTAAACCACTGCAAATAATCCAAAATACATAATGCATGCTTTTGTTGAACCTTGCTTTCCTGGACTATCATTTGCATAGTTAATTGTGAAAGAAAGCAAGAAAAGGTGAAAGTCAATTTTCACAACCAATGGTTAATTGAATGTATTTTAGTTAAACAACAGTATTTGGGCTAAACAATTTTATTGAAATAATTTTATCCCTTTTATAGCTGTACAGTTAAGCTCTAAGTAGACAATCTCCTAAAATAAAAGGACTCTATTGCTTTTTGTTGTTATTGTTGTAGAAATTGCTTATCCTTAATAGAAAGCAACATGTGTACATCCTGCAAACTCATTTCCTTATTTAACATGAGCATCCTTCCTTTACTGAGAGATGCTTCCTCTTATATTATGGAAGTCAGAAGCAAGCTTTTGTAAGTTGTTAAAGGCACATCCCTTCCAAATGACCTTTGTCCCAAGCTAGCAGTTCCATGGAGTTACATAACATATCCAGAAATATATAAATGCAAATGAAATTTAAAAAGCGTATTGTTTTCCTGTTATACAGTATAATAGCTCAGGAAAAAGAATGGTATTTTTTTATGCTGTGATATAGTAATTACTTTTTCTTGACTCATAGAATCATGGAATAAATTTAGACATTGTTCAGATGCTTTGGAGAATCCAAATCTTAAAAAAATATGCAAAATACTCTAGTAAAAACATGTTAATGTACACATTTTGTCGTGTGGAAACACAGTTCTAAATATGGCAAAGAATAACAATTCAGTTATCCAACAAGCTTAGTTTAAATGGGTCTTTGCTACCGATTATCATATACTTTTAATTGAAGTTTTTCTTCTTTTACCAGTTCTGAGTTTGAATATCTAATGTTAGCAATGTCCAAATGAAATCAATTTCAATCTCATGGTATAGTATTACTATTATAATGATGAGAAAGTAACCAGAGTTTGAAATGAGACTTTCCTTTTTTTAATATCAGTTGCTAAAATTATGTTTTTGCGTTTGGTGAGAAGTTTTCGTGGTGTGGAATTGTTGTGACTTTGATGAATTAAAAAAAAAAGTTGTAGCCAGAATTTTTCCTCTTTTTTCCCAACATCTGAATGTTGCAGTGATCACAAGGCATTTTCAGCCTTGATTTTCACTTGGGGATAGTCGGGCTTTTTAAAAGTAAAATACATGTTAAGCATACCTAGTTCCTTTAACATGTGCAAAAAAATAACACTGCTGATATTTAACTGTTTGCTGCTGAATTTTGATGGCTTAGTCTTAGAGAGCTGCAAAAATGGGGCCCAACATACATGGCTCATGGACTATGGGTTATTGCCCCTGAAATTAAAACCTTATGAGGCACATATTGGATCATATTGTTTGAAGTATTCTAATCCAATCTGCTCTACAGATCTATTAAGTAAGATAATCTGCAAACAATTTTACCATTAGTGTTGTCCCCTTATATTGCAACAAATCACTTGAAATAAGTCCCTTGAATCTTGCACAAAGATGAGCACAGCACCTCTCTCTTGGTAAAGTAGCATGTCATTTGCGGGATGGGGGTTCAGGCTTCTGCATGAGACTGAAAAGCAGTTATTTTTCAGTCTGCATGAAAAAGAACATAGCTTGAATTCTGTTGCAGTTGCAGAAATTTGCCACTGATCGTGAGAATGCATATTGTGGAAACTGAAAGGGCCAGGCTCTGCCTAGGCTGTCTTTCTCGTCTGCCATCAATGACCTTAAGGGGTAGATTCCAGAAAAGAGAGGAGGGTAGACGGGGATAATAACAAAGGTCTATTCCTATTGAGGTGAATACTCTGTTCTCCATACTTCTTGCTACCTAAGAAGAATCTGATCGTTTTATATGTTGTTACTGGGCTTCATCCAGTCTTATGCAGATAGATATCTCTTTATATAATGAAGCTAAACATCTGCCTTAAATCTATTCCAGGGTGTCCTCTAAACTTCAATCACATTCGGGAGTAGGAAGAAGAAATCCATTGTGCTGGGGTATTCCATTCCATTAATACATGGACATCATTGGATATAAACCACTGTGGGGTTGTTTTGGGTGGGTGGGGTCTTTGTTGGATTTGCATTTGGAAAAGGAAATAACTGTACCCACAAATTCAGGGTTTTCTATTGATTGTCGTGTGCATTTTTTTCCAATACTCTAACAATATTGAAGAAATATTTCTAGCCAATTTAGCCATAAAGTTTACTGAGGTTGACCTATTGCAAGTAATAAATATTTGGAACTTTCAAGGTTAGGAATAAACGGAAGGAAGGAAGGAAGGAAGGAAGGAAGGAAGGAAGGAAGGAAGGAAGGAAGGAAGGAAGGAAGGAAGGAAGGACGGACTTGAATGCATTGTTCCAATACTTAGGTGGATGGTAGAAGAAATAATGTATAATAAATTAATTGTATCTGTTTGAACATCCAGTGTCTCCATTTGTTTTCCATCTTTATTACTCAAGACCAATTACTCAGTTAACTCAAATAATCTTGCACCTTCTACAGTATATGCAAAACATGTGAACCACCATTGAACCATATATTCTGTTTCAGAGATTTTGGAGGGGTGCTTATTTATGCATCTTCAATATCAATCATTCCTCCAAAAATAATTCATTGCACTTGTGTGGACTCCATTGAAGTGACTAGACCTTATATCAATAAAGCACTTTTAAATTTATTACTTTATACTTCTTTTTTAAAAGATCCAGTCTATGACGTTTTATAGATTGGTGGTTTTAGTAGTCAGCATGTTTTTCGACAGGATAATGGCTTTGTGGCATTAATTTACGAGAATGCTGAAACATTAGTTTATTGACGTGAAAATATACATTCTTTTCTTAGGGGTATTATAAATAGACTTGAAAATGGTAACAATCTTAGCCTGCTACTTTTCTAGTGTTCCTTTGAAATACTTTAAAACAAATGATTCATCAAATAAGCAAGAGCAAAGGAAGAATATGCCAATTTGTAGAATTAGACTCCTCCTAATCAGAGCAAGGCTGCAGGATGTTGAGTTCCTGCCTTCCACCTGATTAAAGCCAAATGCACTGTGAAATGGCTGGGTCAAAGAGGAAGTGCCAAACACTTCACAGTTGGGGGCAGAACAGCAAAAGAATAGAAAACACCCCCTTTACCTTTGTTATTTTTCTGGCTTTCACAGATAAGCACTTATTTCCTGTAGTATTTGGACCTTAAAGAAACTGTGTAGTACAAGATAGAATTTTAAGTGCTGGATCTTGGCATTTTAAAAAATTCCCTGATATTGCAGCTGATTTCAGAATAGCCAAAATTTGTTCTTCCTCATTTCCACTTGCATTTCATTTTATTTTGTTTCTTTTTCAGTGGTGACTGTAGATACCACGTTTTTGGAATGCATCCTGCCTGCCTTTTTTCAAGCCATAACTTTTATATAAAAAAGCAGATTCAGACTAATTTGCCACCTGAATCATTTTGATGCTTAGCTTCTGTTCAAGTGCACCATCCTTCTCAGAATATTTGCAGGGGATGCTGAGAATGAGACACTTATATTCATATATGGAATTTACTTTCCCAAAGGTTAATAAATGGGGGTTGGGGGGTGTTCTAGGATTCAGGAAACTAGAGAATGTATTTCTATGGGCACTTCAGTTTCCCTTCTTATATAAAAAAAGGAGTCTTGTATATTTAAAACTTGATATTTAATATGTGCCACACATATGAAAATAACAGCTTCATAGCATTCAGCCACAGCTCTATGGGGCAGAAGTGGCTATAAAGGATGTGGAATATGACTCTTTCAGAGAAATGGACCTTAAATTTAAAAAAAAAATCAAGGAATTCAAACTATAAATATGTTCATTCTCCTTTTATTTTATTTGTTTTGATCATCAAGTAGTGTGCTGGTATCCCTGGTATAGTTCTGCAATAGTATTTATTAATTGGTAGTTCTAGGTATGTTAGCTTTCCTTACTGTTTTATCCCCCCACCCCCGATTGTAAATAAAAGTTTCATAACTACATTGAAAAAAATGAGTTTTGGAGAACTCAAAAGCCTGAACATTTTTCTGGCTTTTTGGTTGATTCTAATAAAGGAATAGTTTTACATTTTTTTCTTCCATTCCTGATGAAAACATCTGTTTTTACCAACCATGTCTATTTAAAAGTATTACTTGCCTTTTCATACATAAGTATATTTCAGTTGAAGGCACTTAGTGCTGCACATAAAAATTAATTATGAAATGTTGAAATATAAATTTTGGTCACTTTTCTCTATTCACATTTTATTCATAGTCATTGATTCCCATGGTATCTATAATGCAGAATTAATTGGCTATTCTTTTACAGCTCCCCTGTGGAAGTTTTTTTAGTGGTTCTGAAAGTCACCCCCACCTTTTTTTTTTTAACGTTTAAAGCATTTAGCACAGCTGGATTTCACTATATATAAAAACTTTTAGAGCATTAGAGTGTCACTAATCATTGACACTGCAACATTTCAAACTTTATCCTGTCCTAGCTATGCTGCAGCAATTTGGAGATTGGGAAGTAATGAAAACTCAAATAAATATGATTTATAAATATACATGTTTTATAAAGTATGCATTTTACAAAAACTTGACATTTTCCTAATTTTAAAATCCGGCTTATGATTCTCAACTAAGTTATTTTTTTAAAAAAAAAAAATCCCTCCCCTTTATAATGCTGACAACCAACAATTTTGTCCACCAAATTAACTAATGGATTGGCAATAAAATAAGAAAATTATGACTATAAACCTAATTATGCTAATACAATTTTCAGTGATATTTAGCTCTGAATAAAATCACCTTGATCACCTCAATTGACCAGACTGTCACCAGACAGAGTCCTGCTGGTCGCAACTCGCTTTCCATTCGTCTCGATTCCTGGCTTTTCTTCTCCAGGATTGGCCAAAGTCCTTGACTATTGGATCTTCCCATCCCTTTGGAGGTTGGCCGATAGGTCTTTTTACTTCTCTTGAATGCCATTCAGCAACTGCTGTTGTCCAACGGCCATTGGACATGCGCTCGACATGTCCTGCCCAGCGTAGCTTCCGTTTTCGATATTTGACAATTAGAACGCTGAATAAAATACTTAGGATTATGTTGAATTCATTAATATATTGCAAGGACGGTTTATAATCATTATACAGTTTATATTCTAAAATATGTCACCCTGTCTTTTCATACTGTTTCTGAAAGGATTACTCTTAAACATTGAAGTATATAGATTCTGTTAGTGATTCAGAAACAAGAGAAATGCCAGAAACATCTCATCTTATTCACTGGAACATAAGATCTCGTATGTCAGAGGAGGTTCTTATCTTGCCAAAGTTCATGACCAGCATGTAATAGATAAAGCATATTTATAGCCTTAATGTGATCTGATATCAGAAAAAGTTTGGAGTACTTCTCAAGTGTGTAGAGAGAGAGGGATTCACAGGGGGAGAGATGTTCAGAGCGTTGAACATGGTGTTTCCCTCTATCCGCTGAATGAGGATTAGGCTGAAGGAGAGCAAGGATTTCCCATCAGCCTAGGGATTGTAATGGGAGGGAAATAGGGAGCTTCATACTTAATTTCTTTCCAAGATCCTATTGCCTTGTCCATTTAGTTTATACTTTGCAGGGCTTTATGGATGAAAAATACTTTTGTTCATAATGCAGCCAGGCCAATATTTAAGTCCTGAAGGAAAGGGGTGAAATTTACTTACTTACTTACTTACTTAAAACATGTATATAGCTACCTATCTTATACCGAACTCTGGATGGCTCCCAACAACAGTTAAAACAGCATCATTGTACAATATATGCATGTATCTATTAAAACCACAAATAATTAAAAACTTGGCACCATAATAAACTTTAACAAGCAGTCCACCACAAAAACTCTCATCGGTCTCACCTTATCCCAGCACTGGGGGAAAAGCCAAGTCTTAAGTGCTTTTTGGAAGGCTAGGAGGGTGGGGGCCTGCCAAACTTCAGAGGGAACGGTGTTCCATAGGGCAGGGGCTGCCATGGAAAAGGCTTGCTCCCTCAATCCCATAAGATGGTACTGTTTAAGGGAAGGCACTAGCAGCATGCCTACCCTATCTAATCTAGTAGGATGGGTAGTTGTCCTTAGGGAGAGGTGGTCCCACAGATAACCTGGCCCTGTGCCATAGAAGGCTTTAAAGGTAATAACCAGCACCAGAAGGATACCATGGTCGATGGTATCAAAAGGCCAGAATGGTCGCACCACCCCATCCCGAGCCCTGCAAAGGTCATCGACTAGTGTGACCAGTGCTGTTGCAGTGCTGTGCCTCGGCCTGAATCCAGACTGAAAAGGGTCCATCCAGGAACCTCTGTAGCTGTGTGCCAACCACCCTCTCAATAACTTTCCCTAAAAAGGGAAGGTTGGAGTATGGACAAAAGTTGTCTAACACTGTTGGGTCCAAGTTGTGTCACTTCTTCCATCTTTTGCTTCCTACTAACATTATAAAGTCCTTCAGTACAATTATCTTGTATTGCAATAAAGATTGCCAGTGTATGTCCAGCAACGTATCCAGCGACTTAGGTTTTTGGGATGCCTTTCAGTAACCACAAAAAAACTTGAAAATTCTTTAATGGGCAGAAATTCAAGAAATTCCCCCTGACATAGAGAAGAGGAAAGCTTTGCTTGATAAACATTCAGCAGCCATGCAGGTTTTAAACGCAATAAACCCACCATAGGAAAAGGTGTAGAAATGAGCACAGAACTGAGATATTTTAAGTCAGAGAAATGCTTCTAAAAAATCTTGATATTTTATTTATTTATTTATTTATTTATTTATCATATTTCTTTCCCGCCCATCTTGTATTACAATGAGTCTGGGTTCAGGCAGCATTTCTATTTGGTAAATTTATATTTATAATATCCCCTTTAAATCCAGATTCCTTAAATAGAATTATTTGGTTTGTAAGTGAATATAAAAAAGTTAGGAGAGGGTGATATTGGTAATAACTATCTCTGTTTAAGTGTAAATTTGTTTTCCAAATATAGTGGCAATCACATATGGTCTTGAACATTTGAATGTTTGAATAGAATTTGATTTGATATAGTGATAGTTTATTCTTGCTTTACTTAATTTTTATTGATTAGCGACCAGTCCATAATAAATTGATTTTATTGATTAGAGAACAATCCATAACAAAAGGCAATCTGTATTTTAAAATAAAATAATGATAAGGCCCCACACATTCATGTTTTTTCTCAGGAAGGCAGAACTGGAATGCATGAAAGAAAGAATTTCATAACTTGACTTTATCAGAATGATGGGATTACCTGATATACAGGTATCATGTTTAAGATACAACACAAGATATACCTTCCAGTTTATTAAAAAGCATGTCTGAGCCTTACATTCTACTTTGTGGATAGCATTGCTTTTCATTTTGTATTTTGGCTTTTTGTGTCTCCTCAGATATCTTTTGATTTAGCAGAATATACAGCAGATGTTGATGGAATTGGCACTTTACGATTGCTAGATGCTATCAAGACATGTGGTCTCATAAACTCTGTAAAATTCTATCAAGCCTCAACAAGTGAACTTTATGGAAAAGTGCAAGAAATACCTCAAAAGGAGACTACTCCATTTTATCCCAGATCACCATATGGTAGGTATATTAACCCTCTTGACAGATTCAAAAGAGTCTCTTATAAAGGGATGCAACACCAATTGTGTTGGTGCAGTAATCTAAAGGCTTAGCCTATTTGTCTTGAAGAGCTTTGGAAAGTAAAAGTCTTCTTCAGGTTGAGTTTGATTTCTGGTTACATCATTCATGTGTCTGTAGCTTTTCTGCAGCAGTATGGAAGTGATGTATTATTGTGTCCGATAACTTCTTACTCAGACAGGGTTGTCCAGATGCTGTCAGGTTGAAGGCTTTGGACAGAATGCCAAGATAAAGTTGTTTTTTAAAGTTCTATTTTATGCAGTCATTTATTTCATTTTTTAAGACAATATCTTTATCTTTCTTCTTGCCATTATTTTCATTGCAGAAAGACCTTTATCTTATCTGCTTACTATTATTTTAATTATAGAAAAACGTATTTGTTTTTATTGATAAACAACATCTAGCTATTATATGGGTACTTAATAATTTTTTTATTTACATGGATTGTATTTCTTACATGGTAGCCTGGTATCATTCCTTGCTGGAAGTGAGCTAACATCACTATCCTGATAGGCATTGTTCAGATCCAAAATATGGATCTCTGTTTTCCTTAAATGCTTACTCTTCTGTTTTTTAATTGTAAAATAGTATTCAAGCGATCAAGTGATTTTGGATCACTTGAATGGATTTTATTTTATTTTATGGCTATCGTGCACTTTTGTGATGAACCTGAATTAAAAGAGTATTTAGGTAATACAGCATTAAAACAAATTGGAATTTTGAACCAAGTGAAGTTAAATATTATCTCCCACCTCCATCTTACATTTTTCAAGTAAAGATTATTCCACAGGGTTGTTAAGAGTTCTACTAGTGTATTGTTTTAAAGCTTAAATATCAGTTATACCTGTGATAGGACATGATTGGAAAAGCCCCCTAACATTTGTTGGTGAGCATGGTTGCTGTTTTGTTCCATATCAGTTTGTGCTAACGTAAATTGAGAAGCACAACATCTTGGGTGAGTGCTCTAATGAATTGCTTGGAAATGATCTTTTTCTTTTTGGTATGGGTATGTTAGTGAATATACTAACTTTTGTAAATATTTCAATAAATAATTACAATAATTGTTTCAGGGGCAGCCAAGCTCTATGCGTATTGGATTGTGGTAAATTTCAGGGAGGCCTATAACCTCTTTGCTGTGAATGGTATTCTTTTCAACCATGAGAGTCCCAGGAGAGGTAAGGAAAATGTCCAGAAATTTCCATTAATATTCTAATCTATGTCTGAAGAGGAATACATTTCTGTTTAACTAATTGTTCTTGGATAGATTCTTTATAGTAAAAGCTTTTACATGTAAACTAGAGGTTAGAGTGCTATGCAATAGTTTGGAGTTCACTAGTTTATAGAAAAAAGTAACTGAGGTTCAGATTAACATTCATATTGATTAAAGAGGGCATAAATAAAAGTTTTGCTACATTTTCAGAAATTACTTGCATTTCCCCAACTTCTTAAAAATGTCTTTGGGGATAAATATGAAAAGAGTAGAAATGAGAGATGCCAATATTTGGGGAGTGGGCATTTTAGATGGTTAAAATAAAATGAAGTTGCTTTTCCATGCCAAATTCTTCCCGCTTTCAGAGTTATATCAAAATACATCATAGCTGCTGTTCATTTATTCTTATTTTTTGAATGGCAGTTGGAAATCAGAAACACACTTTCAGTGTTCTTAAAATGTCCTTAGTTATCCCTGGACAGCTGGACATAAACTTTTTAAAAGGAAGGTAGGAATAATTCTACCTGTCAGTGAGTTATAACTTTCAAACAGTCTATTCTGATACAGAAATTAGTATGACTATAAGACATTTAAAAAGAAAGATCCATTAGAGCTTTCATCACTGGGTGAAATAAGAGAAGTTTCTATATTCATAAGGTTTGCTTTCAAATTAATTAAAATGGTGTAAAACAGCTTAAGTCAGCTAACCCAATATCTTTCTGACAGTTTTTTGTGTGGTTTCTGATATTTATAAAATTGAAAGTAAGCTGGATTTCATATGAAGCAATTTTCAGGTCAGGTTGCCTCTTTAAAGAGTGGTATGGTTTGGAAAAAGAAAAAAGAAGTCTGTATTCATTGCTGCTTTTGATCTATAAATCTTCTTTGACATTCTATCTAATTCTGAGACTGCTTCCAGTAGATATTATAGCCAGTCCACACATACATATGCATGCACATATACATAAAGTCATATATACATAGCCACAAATAATTATTTATATACACATGCATGTCATTTTCCAGTGAAATTGAATTCATTTTGAAAAGCCTATATACCTCTGCTTTTATTTATTTGAATGGTTTTATGGCTTTGGATGACTTCACTTATCGTTAATGATTGGGATTATGATTATTAAGGTTTTTTTTCTTATTCATGTTTTTTTGTATTCATAGTTTTTGTATTATTAATTATAATGATAAATTTACATGCTTTTTAAAAAAAATTTATTATAGTAGACAGGAATGTATAGAATAGTAGTAGGAAGGGAATAGTTAAGTAACTGTTACTTTGGGGGGGAAGTTGACTAGATGATTTATATTTTTTTCTTTTCTTTTAATATAAAGGGAGGGAGCAATGGTACTTAGTGATTTTTATAATGTGCTAAGGGGTTGATTTGTAGAAATAATGTGATTTTGGTTTAACATAGAGTAAGGGATTGATTATGGGAAATTGCTGTATATCCTTGATGTTTAAAGTTGGAAGTCATTTCTTTTTGTAAGCTATCTAAAAAAATTTCTCTTGTGTTTTCACATGCATGTCATTTTCCAATGAAAGTGAATTCATTTTGAAAAGTCTATGTACCTCTGCTTTTTCGACTAGAAATAAGAAGCCAAAAGAATACTTTTTGTGCCTAGAGAGTTAATGTGAAAAGTCTACTTTTTAAATTCTGGAAACAATGCTGAAATAAGTATTTTTTAATGAAAGGATAAAAGTGAAGTGTTTTTCATACTTTACTTTTTTGATGGAGTTGAGCAGCCTATAATTTTAATGTATGTGTATGTATGAGAGCTAGTGTGGTATAGTGGTTAAGGTGCTAGACTAGGAGTGGGTAGCCCCAAATTATAGTCCACCCTTAGGAATAGGAGCCGGCTGTATGACTTGGGCCAATCTTATACTCTCAGCCCTAGACCGGGGATGAATCCAAAAAGTCTTCCAAGCTACACTGGACCCACATAATAGATTACAGTCTATAACCTTCAACAAAGAGGACTGCACCCTGCAGTGGATTGATTTGGGATAATAATTATAATAATAATCATGCATGTTTGTATATGCATCTACATTCACTCAAAACCCTTCCACCTAGGTTGACTAAAAAAACCAGTACAATGGTAAACCCACTTTTAAAAAAAGGCCAGAGGAAATATACTTACTCAAGAAAAGAAAAATTGCAATTTAAAAATGTTGATTTTTGTACAGGAAATCCTCTCTGTGCTCAGCAAAGATAGTAACTACTATGCTGTTTCATCTCTGCTATTGAAGGCAGATACAGAACCTAGTAAAGTGCATGGCTGAATTGAAGAGGTAGTCCTTCCTCTACAAATGAGCCAATGAGTTGCGGAGGTTTCCCTCCAACAGATTGAAGCACTTTATCCCAAATGGACAGGAGCACCTGAGTTGACATAACAGGGAGAAGCGTATTTTGGAAGTGGAGTAGAAAAACGTGCCCTGAGGTAATTGTGAAAATGAATGATGAATTAGTAGAAGGCAGTGTTGTCCATTTCTGCCCTCCAGAAACAGTTACCTGCCCATTCTGGTGACAAGACAACTGGGTGGTGTCCCAGTGTTTTGCTGTGGAAATCATGATTCCATAAACGAAAATGCAACCTATTATCAATATAATTGGAAACTGCATATAAAACTTTGGGGGGGAGGGTGCCTTCAAGTCAGTGTTGACTTCTGGTGACTGCCTGGACTAGTCCCTGCAGTTTTCCTGGCAAGATTTCAGAAGTGGCTTGCTGAGAGAGAGTGACTGGCCCAAGGTCACCCAGCTGGGTTTGGCCTAAGGCAGGACTAGAACTCACAGTCTTCCAGTTTCTAGCCTGGTGCCTTAACCACTACACCAAACTGGCTCTCATATAAAACATTGCATTAAAAAAATGGGCTGATTTGTTATAGATTTGCTGTGTGAAGCAAAATAAAAAATAAAATTGACTTTGTGACCTCATGCCAATGAATGTCTTTGCAAATAATAATCCTGATTATCTAAATATTTTGGAGGTCTGCCAGGACATTCTGATAAATGAAATGTTTGTTTTAGGAATGTGGGTTTTTTTGTTTTTCCCGTTTCACTCAAGAAAACAATGAAGAGATGACGTATTATACCTGTATTTTAGGGTTTTACAACTGGTAAAGTTGTAAGAATTAATGTCATAGTTTTTTGCAGCATCTTTGTTTATGAATTCAAAAATATACAAATCTACATAATTTCATTAAATTAGATAAAGTAGGTGTCCAATTTAGTCTTGGCTTAACCTTTTAATGCAAAATGGCTTCCTCCTAAGGTTCTGTCTAGACTGGGACTACACTGCCAATAGCAAACAGAATTTGTATAGGCCGTCTTGCTGCTTTCTTTGTGGAATTTGACAGATTCATTTCCTGTTGGAATGACTAACGAGGAGCAGGTCCTTTAGGTTAGGCATTGTCATTGCAACAGCAGTTTGTCGACAGTAAATTTTAAACAAGAATTTGCAGTGTACTGTAATGTTACAGTATCAGTAGCATCAAGGAAAATAGTAAACCTGTCTTTAGAATTCCTTTATTATTTAAAAACATAATGAACTATAGTATTCTCCTTAATCTTTAACAATGATTGCTTCCTGTTATATAAACCAAAAAAAGCAGCAGCAGCAGCAGCAGCAATTGTTAGAGTTAAGGTAAATCTATCTGCTTTTTTTAGAATAAAAAATATTTGTAAAAGACTGATTTCACTCAACTCTTTCTGAGTAGTCTGTATATTTTAATATGGCAAGAATTAATCATAGTACAGGTAATATTTATTTATTTATTTATTCAATTTCTATAGCCACCCATCTCAGCAAGTGACTCTGGGTGGCTTACAACAATAAAACTATAAAACAGTTAAAACAATTACAATTAAAACAATTAAAATACAAAATAAATACAAGATAAATATTCATGGCTGCCAAGAAGCAATGTATGGATGTTAAGATAACCAAGAAACTGGATCACTCACATGCTCAGGGCCTCAAACCCGGACACAGAGCCAGGTCTTCACAGCCTTACGAAAGGCCAACAGGGTTGGGGACATCCTAATTTCTGGAGGGAGAATGTTCCAGAGGGCAGGCGCTACGGAAGAGAAGGCACGCCTTCTAGTTCCTGCCAACCGACAGTCCCTGGCTGACAGGACTCGTAGCATAACCAACCTGCCCAATCGAATATCAAATAAGACTTTGTAAGGGTAGGAAATCCAGTTGTATTGTTTTAGGGTCATTTGTCCTGTTTATAGTTTTTGTTTAGGGTCATTTGTCTTGTTTATACCTTGAAAAATGACAGCTTGGATCAAAAGATTTTAAGAAAGCTTTCCTTCTTAAAAATACTGAGAACAACAGAAATGTTCAAACATTCAGAAGGTTCATAACTACACCTTTCCATATCTGGCAAGGCTACCTGCCATCAATGTTTTTGTATAAAAGCTGCTTTATATAATGAGTTAAATAAATTGGTTTTATATTATTTCTATATTGTCATTTACAATAATAGCAGCCTGAATAATTGTTGAGATCTACTGTAGTATATATGCAGTGGTGTTCTGATAAATATTTAACAACCAGCTCTGCTGGCTCCATTCCTGCGGCAGTAGCCACCAAACAGCAGATTGCGCACTGGGCATCAGGTCTCAGTTCTCCTTTCAACCGACTTGCAAGATTCCAGAAAATTTAACAATTGGCTCTCAGAAGCCAGTACAAACCAGCTCCAGCACACCACTGTGTATATGATGCAAGAATACTAAAAGCTAACCTCAACCTTTGTTTCTTTAAATATCCTTCTTTTGTATGATGCTACTGCATCAGATACAGATTACTCTCTGTAAAGTTGCCCAGAGGAAATGAAACGTGTTTTAGTTTTGAAAGGTAGCAGTACGTGAATAATGAATTGTCTTTAGCCCCTTTATTTTGCTTTGCATTGGCACAGTATTCCACATTCATTTTTGAACTCATTGTAAGGACTAGCAGGCATTTACTAAATCGGCTCATTGCAATCGTTCTTGCTTAGAAGCCATCTCTAAGAGCAAGCATTAAGGGCAGTAGGCCCTGAAGCTACTGGAGATACTTGTCTTTTTTCTACCATGCTCCAAGAATAGTTTGGCAGTTCCATTGTCTCTGAGAGTTCTGTCAAATTTTGCATCACCCACAGAAAACGCTTAGGTTATTGGCTATGGGGAAATGGCCCACTGAGGATCTGAATTTTGTGTATCTCTGCCACAGAATGTAATCACTGCTTAATGTGGTCCTAGTGATATATTAAGGGGGCCTGGGGAAACAAGTAATACCTACATTTGGTGCTTGCTTCACTTATTCCATAAATGATGCACCAGTATGAAAAACTAATTGCCTTCCTAGTTCAGTGAATTCAATTAAAGGAATAACTAAGGCCATTTGTGTGAGTGCTTTCTCAAACAATTAGGGGTGACTTTGGCCAGCCTGCCTCATATAGATTTCACAAACTGTGGCTATCCTCATGAAATTCTCACCACACACACACATTCTAGAGAGATGACATGCTCTGTTCAAAAGAAATCTCTATCAGTCTCGAAAAGATTACAAAACAGTTTCCAAATTTCTGTGCCTTCACTGATGCTCAGTCAGATGCCTAGATTTGGACAATAGTGAACGTTAAACTGATAAGAACAGATACTCCACTTGCCTGACAACGACACACGTGTACACTTGTCCTCTGTGCCCTGATCAATGCACATTTGAGGACCTCATGACAGTGTGACAGAACGTAATTAATGTTGCCAGTTCCTGGGCAAGATCTGTTTAACTTTTATATATTTTAACTTTTATATCTTACATTTTAAATGCTATGTTTTACAGTATGCCTTATTTTAGTTGTGATGCTTCTGACACGAATAAATAAATAGTGAATGTTACCTGACAAGGTAGACCAAATCAGGAAACTGACTCACAGGAAGACTAGAACTATACTTTATTGAGATAGGCAATAATAACCAAACCTTGCAAGTCTGCTTATGCTTTTCCTTCCTTCCCTCTTACACCCTGGTAAGCCAAGGAGGAGTCCTGAGTCTCTCCTTAATACTGTCTCCCTTTCCAGGAATTAAGGAATGTTTCAGCCCTCTTCACTTATGTAACAGTTTCTCAGTATCTCTTCAAGGCCCTCTCCCTTCTCCCTCATAATTTTCCTGGAGTATGTAAGAGACTCAGTCTGAAGTTATTTCTGCTTTTAAATGTAATAAACAGGCATAAACATTTTTTCCTCTTTTTTATATGCTCCCTTGAAAAATCTTGAATGTCTTTCAGCAAACTGCATTTCATTGCCTCTTTTTTCTTTTTCTTTACCCTTATTGCTCTCATATATTAAGCATTTTAAAAATCTTATAAAGCAGCTTTTCATGTATCCTAAAGAAGGAAAGGAAGGTACTTTCCTGTAAAGTGTTTAATCTTTTCCATTATTCTTTCCAGAATTGGTTGGTAGTTTAGTGGAGTGTTGTTAAAAGTTTCAAACAAAAGTTTTCAGTTTTTTTTTTTTTTATGAGAGGAGGAAATCTTATTCTTAAGGTATAGCATTTATTAGATATCTAATAAAGGAAACCTATTTAAATAGTTGTTAATATTATTGTTATGCCATTTAAGGCAAGAAGCAAGAATACTACCATCTAAGCTGGTAGTAGAGGCTTTATTTATCTCATTCTTTATAACTATATTGTTGTAAAGCTTAGTGTTGGAAGCATGAAAAATAACCAAGTTCAAAGACCCCCTTTGAAAAATGACCAGCACAGTATATTCTGTAATAATAGAACTGCATAGCAGGTTTTACTTCACTGTGTACAGATTTTACTTCATCTGCTGTATGGGCTATGCTCCTTAATATATCTCAAAGCCATATGTACCTTTAAACCATTGCAACTGATGTTTAGAGAAAGGAAAGCACTTCACAGTTTCCAAAGTTTCTGGGAAACCTGAGTTGTCGATGAGATAAGAACCTACACTCTTCCTGTATCATTTATTGTCATTTTGAAACTTGCAATGATCACAAAAAAAAAAATGTAGCAAACATTATAAGAACTATCATCCTCATGAAAATAATCCCTGGAAACAAAGAAAATAATCCCAGGAAACAGTGCAAATTGTGGACAAAGAGAAGGAAGAAAACTATGACAAATTATACAATATTTAGTGTCCTTAGGCAAAAGATGGGGGTTAGTTATATTATTGAGGAGCATGTTGTTTTGTTGGCTGCTCCATTTTTTCCCTCAGGCTTGACTCTTAAAACTACATTGTGGTTGTGTCCCACATTCAGAACCTTTCCTCACTTTTGTACATTGACTAATTTTCTCAATCTTTCACCATAAATCAATCACGTTATTAGATTATTTTTTACCATGGATCTGTGTGAAAAAATGCATGTTTTAATTACATATTAAAAAAAAAAAGATATTCAGTAAAAAAAAACCCTAATTCTTAGTCATTCTTAGAACTTCAAATGGACCAGTCATTTTTATTGTACTTTCTTACCCCATTTCCACCAGTTCATCTCACCAAACAAAATGACTCCACACACCCCTTTCTCCCACCTCATTATTGCATTCATTCAGAATGTACATTTTTTCCTCAAACTCATATCTGATTCTTCTTCTACCATCATTTATTAGAGCATAACGTAACAACTATCATTACATACTGTACATATGCACATATGTATCATATGGATATCATACATATCCACAACAGTTTAGGTGACATAAATTCTAACCCTTTCATTCATCATTAAATTGACCCCTCTAGTTCCCTGCAGGGATTCATCAACTCAGCTCCACAAGACCTGACCACCTCCACTCAAATATATTGTGTCCTTTCCCTTTCTCTTAGTTGAATAAACACAGCTATTTTATTTTATTTGTTAATTCATGCTTTTAACCATATATTCCTCTTACATTCTAAGTCAAATCTTCCATAGAATATGATAATCAACGGATGGGGGCCCAAGAATATTGCTGTCTGCCACCAACCCTTTCATAATGAAAGGTTTAACATGATGCATTTTAATCAAATAAAGAAAAGACTATATTATGAACCATACTCATATAGCAGCACTCCTTGCTAATAGTAAGGACATCATGTATGTGGACCAATATGCAATTTCATTATATCCTTACTATTAGCAAACGAAATCCCAATCCTTACTAATTGCAACGAAAGCCCAATTTCACCCCAAACATGTTCACACTAGTCTATTCAAGCTATGATCTCTAACCACAAGACTACTTGGAAGCCAGTGTACGGTAGTCCACATTCCACGAACTAGAAGATACATGCAGTGTACTGACACATTCAGGATAATTAAAAAGTATCATCATTATTAACACGCTTTTATAATAGAAGAATAAAATGCAGTAAACACAATAAATATGTTCAAGTTCTTAAAGCACCAATAACCAGGCTCAAATTATCCTACTTTGAACACATTATGTGAAGACCCAGCTCTCTGGAAAAGGCTCTAATGCAGGGAAGGGTGGAAAGAAAAGAAGAGGACAACCAGCAGCAAGGTGGACGGACTCAGAGTGGTGACAGGTGCACTGTTGGAAGACCTGAAAGACCAGGTTAGAGGTAGATTGTCATGGAGAAAATCTATGTGGTCACTAGGAGTTGAAAATAGTAATCCCTTCCTCTCCAATCTCTCCATTTTGCAAGGGTGACAAAAAAAAAAAGGAAAAAAGGGTCACAGGAGAGATTGCCTAAGGAGATAACTTGTTTAGGCAACTTCTCCACTCTGTGAAGGGGGAAGAAAGAGGAAAAAAAAAATTCAGGCACAGAACAACGCATACTAACTGACTATAATGGCAGACACGTGGCTGAGAGAGAAACACTGCGAAGGTTGTAAAAGCACGGCTTCATCGTAAAGTTATATCTTCAGCACTTCAAACGGTTGCTATCTGAAGCATTGCTAAGCGAGGCCTACCTGTATTCTAAAGGCTTCTTTCCTGTATAGGTCTACTTTACGTGAAATAGCTTAGCAGATCTGAATGCAAAATGACTAACTTTTCTAACCCTGTTAGTCTAAGTTCTTTGCCTTTAGATCACATCATCAAGAAGGTAGAACTTTACTTGGGGGTGATTCTACCTCAAATAATTGCAAGAAGTGAGGATGGATTGCTATTCCTTCTTTGACATGTACAAGGAAAACCCCACATTTATGCATAGAAAAGATTCTTTAATCATTAGGCTGTTGCCTAATTTTATATTGTGTTTCTGGAAACTTAATGCTTGAATTTATTTATTTTTCTTGCCCCAAAGACATTATCCTGAACACTGAAGCTTCAATTTAGGCCTGCTTTCAAAGAAAGATGAAGCAGTAGAGCTAATGTTATGGGTGTGATGGCAGTCCTTAGCTGGCAGTCCAGCAATATAGGATGGAGAGAGAAGGCTGAAAAGATTGTCATAATCTTTATTTTTAAGATTAGTTATTGGATGTTTATCAGATAATTTTTAATTCCCTTATTCTATCTTTTCTCTTTATTGTAGGATCCAATTTTGTAACTCGAAAGATTAGTCGTTCAGTTGCTAAGATCCACCTGGGACAATTGGAATGCTTCAGTTTGGGCAATTTAGATGCCAAGAGAGACTGGGGTCATGCCAAGGACTACGTTGAGGTATGCTGTTGCTGAAATGCCTACTTTAAAACACAGCCTTTGTGATTCTTATTGCAATAACTTAAAAAAAAAAGTATGACCTGAGGGCATTTGCTTCTAAATCTAGCTTTTCTCCCTGGCTGCCTAAAGAATTAACATAGGATGCTACTTTATGCATAACCTGAACATATAAAGAAGGTCTTCAGGTTCACATTCCTTACTAAATTCCTGTGGGAAGGACTAAAAACTAAAAAGACCTCTTCTGCCTCAACAGTGTATTGTTTCTTTGTTTCCTTGAGATCAGATGATTGTATTGCAGTGACATTTTTTGAGATCCTTTCTATACCTTGGAATCTTCCTATAGTAATGGGAGAAACAAGGCTCATGTTAACCTCAGAAAATCATTCTAATTCTGATTCAAATGTGGTTGTAATATTGTTAATGTTTAATATTTCTTCATGTTAAAACCATTCAGGAAATACTAATATTAACATGACCTATGTAAATATTGTAGATTATTATATTTTCTTTGAAAAGTTACCCATGCTGAATAGTTTCTTTTTGCTAATCTATTTTCATAAGATTATGAAAAGTTTTGAAATTCTTTATTTCTTTGGTATAACTATACAGGTAAATGACCAGAAGGTGAATGATGCATAATATACCTATAGAGATCTAATTGCAAAGTCTGTTATTAAGGCAATTAGGAAAGCATAGTTTGTCATCGTATGATTTGTATTTTCATATCCAGTCATATCAATCAAAAAAATCTGCCAGTGTGAAGGATCTCTATATTAGAGCTGTACAAAAAAGTTTTAAAATATAATTAATAATTAAAATTAACAATTATTGAAGTCCAGTTTGTACAGAGAGCTGCTGATCCACCTAGATGAGCAGATATTTTTGATCTTCCTCTGCCTACCCTTCTAACTGTCCTCACAAAATGGCATCTGGCTGTATGATTTTGGGGGTATAAGTGATTAGATGCTAGCCGTAAAATAAGCTAACCATGATTTGTAAAAAAGGACACTCTGAACAGTTAAATATTTGGACACTATGTTTGAAATGGGCTTGGGATTGAACTAGCATGCTCTATCTCAAGTTTGAAAGAAAACTATGGAACAGTATTTTTGTTACAATATTATGTTCTGAGCTTTGGATACTTAGAACAGGCATAAACCTCACAAGGAAATTTTACACATTATTCTGTATCATCACATTTAAAGGGGAATTTCTGAAAACAGCTGAGTTACTGGCAAAATGGCTCATTTAAAACGTATATTATTAGGGGTAATAAATTGTACAATAAACTATTGCACAGAAATTTGTTGAGATTTAAGGATAAGTTTCTCCAGTTCTCCTAACCACATTCTTTGCAGCCTAAATTTTCTTGTAATATAGAATTTATAGTTCTTTCCAACATAATATTTTTCTTAATATAGTAATGCTGCTGCACTTGACTTACAGTATATTGGAAATCTTAGATGCACTGAAAATAAGGATGCATTTTATTTAGCAGTTAGTTTCCAAATGTGCTGGCCACCATATAAAGTATATTCAGCTGGTATTCCCACCAAGATCACACATTGGTGATGTAAGTCACATTCCAGATTTTTCTGGTGTTTGGGGATTGTCACAAAATTGGTCTGACATAATTCCTAACTCTGCTAGATGTCATCTTGAATGTCTCCCCAGAGATTAATTTTTCTGCTTTTGTTAATTCCATGAGACTCTGAATATATGAAATGCAACTAATTGCTGTCTATAAGGAAAAAAAAACTTTAAAATAGAAATAAATAAGCATCGCAGAATTTAATGGATGGAAAACTAAACTCCAAAATTTGGTATTGCACTGTATTTTCAAAGAATGTAACGTTACAGAAGTGTGATATATTTGAGAATAAATTTAGATAAACTGAGCTACCTCTGTCATTCATTATATTTATATCCTGCTGCAAACCATTCAATTCTCAGCAGCTGTTCAATTTTCCTTCAGTGCTGAGTGATATATAATGAAGGAGGAAAAAGAAGCCACCTCTCCCCTCCTAAGCATGGAAGGAAAGGGCTGATGGAGAGGCAGATAAATCTGTGCCTGCTCTAGCAGTTCTTTTTTCTTTCCTGCTGGTCTGAGGGAAAGCAATGTGTCTCTTTCGCACTCTGTGTGGGAAAGAAGTTGATTCAGAGGTAAATACATAAATGAAGAGGGGGGAGTGTGGATGGGGTGAAAAGCAAATGTGTGGTACTGTGAGTGGATGGATGGATGAATAAGAGGAGAGTGGGCATTGCTATGTATGCAGGAGGAAAGAGGAGAAGCAAGGTTGAGGTGGAGGCTAGGTAGCCCTTATCCCTAGTATCACTGGCAATCATTTGTGTATGTGTGTATGCATCATGCTGAGGGTGAAAGAATGTGAACGAGAGAAAGAGCAAAGTTATTTTCCCACTTTCTCTTGACTTTGGCCCTCTCCATGACTATATGAGCTATAACTATTTTCCCTGAGAGAATGTGGCCTTGAATCCAAAAAGGTTGCCCATATTCTGTGATAAGCTACAGTTGTATGCCTTAAACACTAAAGGTCTACAGGTAGTCCTCGACTTATGACCACAATTGGTAGCAGAACTTCCATCACTAAGAGAGGCAGTTGTTAGGAGAGTCATGCCTGATTTTATGACCTTTTTTGCAGTAGCTGTCAAGGGAATCACTGCGGTTGTTAAAGTAAATCATATGGTTGTTAAGTGCATCCGGCTTTCCCCATTGACTTTGCTTGTCATAAGCTGGCTGGGGAGGTCGCAAATGGCGATCGTGTGACCCCAGGACTCTGCAACTGTCGTAAATACATGCTGGTTGCCAAGCACCTGAATTTTGATCATGTGACTGCAGGGACGCTGTGACGGTCTTAAGTGTAAGGTCCAATTGTAAGTCACTTTTTTCAGCGCCATCATAACTTTGAACGGTTGCTAAACGAATGGTTGTAAGTCGACTACCTGTATATAACTAGCTGAATGGGCAATATGGGTCGGTAAATACAGTATGTTTGTTAAAAGTAATTTAACATTTGTAGATTATGCATTATAAGATATTTTTATTTAGTATGATGTCAGACTGCATGCATACTGTATGTAAGTGTAAGGATTAGGCAAATAAGCAATATAGCAGCAATTTTTGTGTCTTGTTTTGTTCTACAATTTCTTTTTATTTGGTGTGGCATGATGCAATAAACCATCTGTAGATACATGTTAATACTTATACAATAGTAAGTACTTAGTAGTCAATTATTCATTTCTATACAATGTAAAACAACAAGTATATACCCACATTCTTCCCCCTGTCCTGAACAAACATTTGACTTGGAGCAGTGAGAATGTACTTAATGATCCATTACCATCTTTTAAAATTTCTCAACAACCAAATACTGCTAATAATGTCAAAATTGTGAATGGGTAGCAAGGACATGCTTGGTTCTAAAGCTCCTAATGAGATTGATTGCAATTATGCAAGGTTGGCAGGAGAAAAAAAATTAGGATTTTAAAATTCCAGAGCAAGCATATAATTTGGACTATGGGTTCATGGTCCAGATGTGACAGTATAGACTGAATCGGAGATAAGACTGAAGCAAGGTTGTCCTGCTCATCATCTGCTTTTCCATTCAGTTTTCATTTTGAGAATTATATTTAATATAGATACTTTAATTACTTACTCACAATTTTTAATTAGCATATATTAGGAACTGTCTGTGAAATATTAATCAATATGTGGGTACAATTCTTCAGTGTCACTTCTTTACAATGGATGTTGTTACTTTTTACTCTTTCAATTTTATTCTCAACTGAATAATAAGGAATAGTTCCCCTTATTCTCCTATAACATTTGGATATATTAATTTAAATTCATAATATAATGGAATGAATGAATGAATGAATGAATGAATATATATATATATATATATATAGTGTGTGTGTGTGTGTGTGTGTGTGTGTTGGCTCTGGTGACTGCCTGGACTAGTCCCTGGCAAGATTGTGGAAGTGGTTTGACATTGCCTCCTTCCTAGGGCTGAGAGAGTGTGTCTGGCCCAAGGTTGGCTTTGTGCCTAAGGAGGGACTAGAACTCATGGTCTCCCGGTTTCTAGCCCAGTGCCTTAACCAATACACCAAACTAGCTCTTACGTAACTTATATAACATTGAATTATATTTGGTGCTATATAGAAGGGATTTAGGTCTGCATGTCTCACTCTTCCAGTGGGATTATTGGTTTATTATCCTTTATTCAATTTCCAGCTAAATATAGTTTTTTATGTACTACTAGATGTTTCATGTTCTATGTACTTGTAAGTCACTTAGATTCATCCAATTGGTGTAAAAGTATCTTAACTAAATAAATAAAATAAATGCACTTAAAATGCTACAAGAAAACCAGATGGAGGATTTTTATAGTTTAAAAGTATAATTTTAAAATTAAAGTTATGTTTAGCTGTTAAAATGTTCATTTTTTTATTGTATCTGTATTCATTGACATGTTCTAAAAAGAGTTCCTGAGACTATCATGTTAAATGTATGACATTGCTGAAGTTTAAATCTCCTCCTTTGTTAATGATACAGTTCCTGCTTTTATTAGTTCATTATATTACCTTTGTACAGTAAGAATAATCAAATTGTATTTGATTTCTAATTTAATTCAGTATAAGTTAAAGTAAGGCATGCTTTTCCACTCAGTTTTTAAAAGAATAATAACAAACACAGAAGGCAGTGAAAAGACATTTTGAAATATAGTGGACCTTCCAGAATGATATAGGATATGGTCTTTGGGCTGTACCTTAAGCATATAAATAGAATTTTTAAAAAATAAGAATAGTTGAAAATTCCAGCATGAAAAGTATTTTCTCATATGTTGAAGACTATTCTGGACCACTAACAAATGCAAATATAAGTGTGGGAACATACAGATTGATCAATCTAAAGCAGTTGTTCATTGCCCAGATCACAACTGAAGTATCTGTCAGAGAGAATATGCCTGAACACTGTAGTGATGACAAGATCAAAGAGGAACTCAGCAGATTGGAAATAGATGCAGAAGTATAGAGAATTATATAGGTAAGGCTGGAATTAAGGTTGGAGATAAATGCAGGTAAGAACTATATAAGCGAGGATGGAATTTGATGGGATGTGCATATGGATCAGAAGGATTCCAATTTAAATTGTAACAGTCTTCTAAGCAACAAGAACTCTAATTCTTGAATCAATGCTTCTGCTGGTTTCTTTGTAGAACCCAGCTTTATCGTTAAAGTTTGCATCAATTAAAAATGGTGACAGTTTGTCCAGGTCCTAAGGTAGCAAAGCATCTACAAAACATGATGTTACCATCTACATGCTTTATAATGCTTGGTTTCTGCCAACAAAACAGCACCCATATACCCTGAAAAGTTCCTCTTTTGACTCATCTGCCCACAGAACATTCCTCCAGAAGTTGAGAGGGTTGTTCAGATGCTTTTTGGCATATTTGAGAGAAACATCGATTGTCTTAAGCAAGAACTTCTGTCTTGCTATTCTAGCATGATTCCTGTTTTCACTCTGATGGAAACGTCACAAATATTGACTTTAGTCAAAATGAAAAATCCCTGGTTGTTACAGAGCTTTTTGCATTCTGCTAGTTCCTTTGTTATGCTGCCTTCTTGGAGTGATTTTGACAGGTTAGCCATTTTTGCGAAGAATCACTATTGTCCCAAATCTTCTCTGTTTCATGACTGTGTCTCTAGCTGCAGATCAGTGGAGCTCTAGAGCTTTAGAAATGGTTTTCTACACTGTTCAAACTGATATTAATCAATATGTTTTACAGATGTCTTCAGAAATTTATTTTGACTGACATGTGTTGAGAACTTCATTGTTATGAGGGGAGACAAAGTTGTGAGATTTATATAGGGCAAGGCTGTCCCAAAACAGCCTTGGTAGTTTAATGAAGTATTTATACAAATGCCCCTATTTATCCCTTTCACTGAATTGATTGAAAGCAGGGAGGGAATACTTTTTCATATTGACACATTCCATATTGGATAACTCCCTTATGAAATAAATGAAACAAGCAGTAACTTTGGTGCTGTTTGTTTACTCAAACTCCCTTTTGCTGTGAAAGCTGTGATAATATTCCATGACAAAGATATGCAAAAATTCTGAGAATCTGAAATGAGGTAAATACTTTTTCACAGAACTATAAGTGGATATATGTTATTGATTGGCAATATGAGGCTAAAAGAAGAAAGTAGGCAGTGGTTATTTTGACATAAATGAGGTCTCCATTTGAAAGTGCTTAATTTCGGCAAGAAAGTGATTTTAATGATGATACACAAGAGCTCTTTCTAACACAAATCATATGGCATTAATTTACAAAGCACTGCAGTTGTGTCTACAAGTAAGTGTTACTAATAGCTTCCTTTTCTTCAAGAAAATTATACTCATCTGTTCCATAGCTACTGTGACATGTTGCCTCTTTGCAAGTACCCTCCCAAATATGAATAATGGGATTTAAAACAAAATTAAGCATACCTCTATATCCATTTTTGTATTTGTTAGTGTGGAAAGTGTTAGTGTGGGGGAGCTATAAAGTCAAAAAAATGAAAATGCTTTCCTCAGCAAAACCATCTGGTTTCGTTTCCTGTGCTTCAATAACTGTATGTGAATTATTATCAAGATTACTCCCATAATTTTCTAAGTGGTCTTGGAACACTGGTGGTCTTAAAACCCAGTTGGAATGATTGAATAGTTAGATTTGCTTTCAAGTATAAAATTTCCCAGTTGCGATTCCCAATTGAGAAATTAAAAATCGCAGTCATATTTTGGAAAGTAACCAATTATTTTAAAATAAACCAAAATGAATTTTTAAAATATGTCATGTACAATACAGTAGTGTTGTCCACCTAATAGATGGGGTCTTCTAATGTTCTAAATCAAGCTTTCTGGACTGGTCTTATATAACATACAATTTAAAGGGTTAAAATTAAGGGCATGAGATAACCTGAAAGTGTGAAATAATGGTAAAGTATAACCTGAATTTATCAATTTTGTCTTTTTATTTTTTAAAAATGGTTCAGTCTAAATAATCAAATTGTTCTCTGAAGAATGACATTTCATGTGCAAGTACTTAGTCAAGTGTTGTGATCCATTTTTAGGTAATTAGATCTATCTAATTGGATACCAGTTTGCTTCCCACTCCAATTCAAGGTGCTGGTTATCACCTTTAAAGCCCTACATGGCATGGGACCGGATTACCTGAGGGACCGCCTCTTCCCTGTATTATCAGCCCATCCCACCCAATTATGCAGAGAGGGCATGCTACGGACCCCGTCAATAAGAGAACTCCATCTGGCGGGGTCCAGGAGGCGGGCCTCCTCTGCATTAGCGCCCGCCCTTTGGAACATCTTGTCCCCAGAGGTGAGATTAGTCCCATAGCTCCTAGCCTTCCGGAGGAACTTGAAGACCTGGCTCTGCCACCGGGCTTGGGGTAGGGAGGAGAATCGACATACTTGGGGTTGGCTAGTGCCTTGAAGTGCCCCTCCTACATAATGACTGAAGGAGATCACAGCCACCTGGATTTTATGAGCTGGAGTAGTTAAGAAATTGTTTTAGAGGGATTTTATTAGAATTTTATTGTATATTTCTTAGAATTTTATTGTATATTTATTGTTCTGTATTGTAAACTGCCCAGAGTCCCTCCTGTCGGAGGAGATGGGCGTTGACAAATTTGACAAATAAATAAATAATAACTATACTTGTAAGAAGACATTCTGAAAGTATCTCATGTATAAAGAATACCATTTGTAGCATCAGTTTTAATAGTTCAGGAGACTTAAGGAATATTGGAAAGTTGCAAAAAGATTGGAATATGCTAAATTATATTGTTGAGGACTCTTCAGTTGTAGATGTTAATATTTTATACCTTTTTGTAGAGATAGGGACCTTTTGGCATACTTACCAGGTTTCACAATTGCACATGAAACAACTGTGATTCTTCTTCAATGTCAGACAGCATTCCCCAAATCTACAGGGTATACTTAATATGCCACTTCTAGTTTTAGAACAAATACTTGAATTTTCAGCTATAGGTGTTCTGGGATGTGGCTTGACCTAACAAATAATGTTAATGATCCAAAGATAGAGCAGTTGAACTTTCCAACTGGTCGCCTTTGGCAGGCTTTCAACTTATCTCAGAGGACTGGCAGCTCTGGTTAACAGGATAAATAAATGGAGAAAGTTTATTGCAGTCAAGAAGTGCTACTGCATGGTTGTTTTTACTCTTGCTAGAGCTATGTTTCCCTCCATTTTAGAGTGTAAATAGGTTAGAGTATCTTAATCTCTACAGTATATAAAGAACTATACTCAGGGATGTTTACTGAATGCAGTTTATTTCACTCTGTGTCTTAGATCACCTTGCCAGGTTTAGAACTACCTGATGCTTCCATGTATAGCTAGAGCAAAGCGTTGGGGGGAAAAAGTGATGCAAGTGCTTCACCTTTTGATGTTTGCTTCCTGAAGATTGTTTGGTGAGAGATATGGTACTGCATACATTTTTGTAAAACCAGTACTTGAAAAAGAACCAATAGAGCTTCTCTAAAATAAGCCATGTCTCACTTCAAATATTCACCAATGCCTGGATACCTAGCACGCTGACAACGGGTGCCTCAGTACACCTCCCTTGCTGCCCACCAGACTCTCTCTCCCCCTGTTTTATTTTTTAACAATAGTTTTAATTTAAAAAGCAAACATAAGAGATGGTGTATTCCAAAGCCAGGTGCTAGTCTCAAACATAATCTTTGTTTTCAATAATGCTTTTCAACCTTACATAAATCCTGGAGGCACTCTTAGGGAAAAAATATTATGAGAGGGGCTGCAGCCGCAGGCTCTGTTTGAAAGTGTGTCCATCTCCCCAGGAAAAAAGGAAAGAGAAAAATAAGGTGAGACAGTTGGGAGTGTTCTGGAATGCTTGACAGACAATGCAGAGCAACCTCACAAGTTTGCTTTGTGTTAAATAAGTATTTTCCAAGAGTGTCTGTGACACGCTTTCAAAAGTCTGAATCTGCTGATCAGTCCAAAAAAGTTGGTATAAGTGGGATCTGAGTTGGCAGAAACTGAACAGGAAAAGGATCTTGGACGCAGGATGACAATAAAAATGATGCTCCTGTGTGCAGCTGATATTAAAAAAAAAGATTCAATGCCTCAAATCATAAAACTGTCAATGTAACAATCTCCATATATAAAACTTGAAATACAGTAGGTTGCACAATTTTCATCACCACATGATACGTACTTTATTGTTTTTTGTTTTTAACCCACCTTGCTGAACTCAAGGTGGCATCCATACCTTCTACCTCCTTTTTTCCCCAGCTCTGTAAACTGGATTGGGCTTAATGAGAGTGACTGGCGCAAAGTCACCCAGGCAGCTCTCATGCCCAAGGGAGGACTAGAATGCATGGTTTCCCACCACAGAAGTTGAGTTCAAGTTGTAGGTTCCTTTATCGTTACTTAATTATCTTATTAGTAACATTGGATTTTGACTGTATGTTCAGAGATACCTTGGCTTAAGTCAAAGGTGGAATTTCCCCATATCATGGAAAACAATCATTACTGTATCACTGTCATGCCCTCAGAGGCTAATTTTTTTTTAAGAATCACCCTCTGCCTTCAAATTGTTTTTAACCCCTGGCTTAAATACTTATATATTGAGTGGAGGTACAGGGAAGGCTTTAGATATATTTTAGCTGTTATTATTGACTTAACAATTCTTTAATTACTGTCTGTGTTCATTCTTCTTTTACAGATATTGTGTATTACCTAGATTTGGCACTTTTCATCCTAAGATTCTCACAGGGGATCTTATCTCCTAGAATAGCAAGCCCACTAATATAAAAAAGGACTCAAGATTTACTTTATGAAGATGCAGACTATTTTTTGTAATTTAAATGAAAACCCCTAGAAACATGTCAAGAACATCTTCAAGTTTAATATCTTTAAACCCAGGATACTGCACTCATCTGGTAGATAATTGGTGCATACATTACTTGGGACCAGAGTTTTCTCTCTCAGATGATGTGAGGGAAAGCAGCATTAAACTCACTAGTAGTGAAACAGCAGCGATAATCTTGCAGCTCGTTATTCTAAGTTGCCACCTACCACAGAGACTGATGTATTTACAATATGCTGAGCTGCCAAAAAAAGAGCATTAATTGTAATTTTTGTTTTGATTTTTATATGTGAGGAATATAGTTGCATCAAGACTGGAATAATTTAAGAGAACAACCATGTGGTGTTTTTGAAGAACTTGCCATGCTTGGGGCATTGTGTTCAGTATATTAGAATACATTCTGATAGTGGCAGAACCTTAGGAAGCCAAAGTCTACATGTCGCAACTGTTGGGCATTTATGACCATTGCAGTGTCCCACAGACTCATGATCGCCATTTCCACATTTCACAGCCAGCTTCCGACAAGCAAAGTCAATGGAGATGCCTTAACAACAATGGTTGTTAAGCAAGGACTACTTGTAATCACTTTACTTTTGTAATTCTTTAAGTAATTGGCTATGATAGTTTTATTTTTCTGATTATACACACAGAAAGTATGTTCACAATCAGTTGGCACTTAAGTGAAACAGTACCCTGTTCTGCATTCAGGGACTCAACTTCAGATAATGTGTAATATGGCTATCTTGGTACTTTCTGTTACTCCTTACTGAGGTGAGGTTGGCCCCCACTCTTCTGGCCAGGAAGAGCATCAAGACCTGGCTCTGCCAACTAGCTTGGGGATCTAGGAGTGATAGGCAGCCCTGTGGGTGGTTGATGGCTTAAGACATTCTCTCTGCCTTTTAGTTTTCCTCTTTTATCCAGGGCCTCAACTAGGGTCTTCATCACCCGGGGCAAACATGGATTCCATGCCTATTTTGGTGCCTCCTCAGTGCTCATTTTGGCGCCCCCCCCCAGCACAGCACCTGGGGCACATGCCCCAGTTGCCCCCCCCCCCACCGCTGCAGCCCTGCTTTTATCTTCTATTTTTTGTACTTTCCATTTTTATAATGGTTTTATAATCTTTATTTGTAAGCCGCCCGGAGTCACTTTTATAGTGAGATGGGTGGTGTATAAATTTAACAACAACAACAATAATAATTAAGGACTGGTAAAAAATTATATGTGAACTCCTGAAGAGAGATTGGCAGTTATTGTATCTAATAGTGCTAAAAGTTGTTTCTGTCTGTAAAGAAGTCCCCAAACCTCCTGTGCAAGTACATGGGTTTGGAGAATTATACACATGAAAATGTACATGCAGAAAAATCAGTTTTTAATAAATTTGTAATTTCCCTTCACTTGCTAGTAGCTGCAACATTTCCTATTTTAAATAATATGTTATGAATTTATGTATATTGGTTATACACATTAAGATTTGGAGGTCAAAGAACTTACTCAACAATTACAGTAACTCCCTTCTCTCATTTTGGAACACAGTCTATCCTTGTATTATTTGCTTCACTGTACAATTAAATGTAGTTTTGTGAAATGTTTTACTACCTCTTCTAAAAAGCGTAATAGCTTTCAGATCACTTATTATTTATTTATGTATTTAAACAATTTATATGGCTGCCCTTCTCACAAAAGTGACTGTGGGAGGCCTATAAGGTAAAAAAACCCAACAATTTAACAAGCCAAACCATAACATCTGAGGTCACAACAATCCTATCTTGTAAGAAGACAACATTAACCAACAGAGCTTGCCTAACCATTTGGCCCATCTGACTCTATTTTCAGTTGAGACTCTTAATAGGCTGGATTCCTAGTCACCAATTAATCTTTAAGTGTATTTACTGAACATTTACTAAATGTTCCCTTCAGATTTTGGTCCAGTTTGGCCTTTGTGTGGGGTTGGAGCACATATAGGATTTCTACCATTAAAACTACCCACTTCCCATCCAAATGCCTCATATTTAATTATTTAGTTTTATGGATGGAAATGAAAACAGGTGACTTTCTACAAGCAATTATTCTCTGTCCCACTTTTCTAATCCTGAAAAATCTAAAAAAGCTGGACAAAATAGACTGCAAATAATTCAGACGTTATAGCAATTAACTTCAATGGCCCAATCTTGGCATGTGGTGAGGGGGAAGCATATCAGATTATTCACCCTTTGCTTATGTTATCAAAACATCACTGTTCATTGTGTGTGCAATTAAACAATCAGATATAACTGTAGCAACAAAAACATTAGAGACATGATTTTACTGTTTTCTACTTTTAAAGTTTGAGTTGCATTATTTTGGCTTTTATTATTTCTCATTATAATATTACAATTATGTAGCTTGCCTTGAGAGAGTTTTAAGCTTAAAAGTAGCCATAAAGATATTTTAAATAAATGCTGGCATATTGCCATATTAGTTTGGCTGGTTAATATCTGATATGATTATGAATGTTGCTTTATTTAGGTGAATAGTGGAACTTTGGTTACGCTATTCCTTATACACTGACAGTTTAGGCACATTGTTTATTTGCTTATTCATCAAAAGAGATTTTGATTGGGATGAAGGAAGACCTGATATCGTAGGGCATCCATTTAAGTTAGATTGGCAGACAATAGAACATCCTCTCTAATGAAAACAGCTCATTGGGGAAAGCATCAACTCTGTTGCTTTGCATTTTACTGAATACAGATGATAGCTATGATTAACCCAAATGAGTGGCTGGGGATGTATTGTTTTCTTAGAGATAAGACATGGATTTCCTTCATTGGCACTTCTGGCAAATAGCTTGAACTCTATTAAATGCATACAGCATTGTTTAATATCATTGCCTTGAGTTCTTTTACTAAGGGTTCTTTTTTTTTTTAAAGGCATGTTGCCTTCTATTTCAATTGTCTGAACTGTTTGTCATTTGAGCCATTAGAAGTTTGGAGGTCCTTTCTTTTTATCATGCACTCTGCATCCAACAGTGCTTTTTCTGTTCCATTGCTTGCCCTTCTCCCCAAAGCTGAAATAAATCAAAGTTGGTTGAGACTCAGTTGCAATAAATCATGACCTGTCCAAAACTGGAGCCTGCCCAGTCAAAATGTCATAGTTTGGCTTTCACTGAGGATTAATTAAAGGGCTGATATAAAGCCCAGATGTGCTTCAGGAGAGTAACAAAATGCCTGGTGATGGCCATACTAAAAATCAAGGCTTCCCATGAATCTGCCCACCCAAGTTATGAAGAAGTATAAGATTTGGGAAGGGAGAAAGGTGGGAGAAAAGTGAATCAAGTAAGTTAGATGTTCTTTTTTAGAACATCTAATTGTTTTGAAAACAAGACAAGTTCAGTGTTGCAGCTCTTCTGGAAAAAATAATGTTTTTGTATGTGTGTAAAACAGAAAGAGCAGTAGAAGCAAACTTCATGATTAACAGTTGCATTAATTGGGGTGGAGAGGAAGCTGACATAAGGAGTAAAACCAATCTTTATTGTAAAAAAGATTAAAAACACAAAATCCTTGCTTTAATATTGTGAGCTTGATGCCTGTTCGTCATTCAAGTTGTAAACATAATTTAGATTAAAATAATTCAAGATTTCTACAACCATCTATTAAGAAGTATTTATATGGATAAATAAATAATGCAACTACATATTAAGATGTATTTATTTATACGTAATTTCTTTGTACAAAGACAGATATATTCTTTATTGAATGTAACAAATTAATAATGTTCTTTCACTAAACAGTTTGTTAGCCTTTTAAAAATGAATTTAATATAGGTCTCTTATGATATACGTTCAGTATGGATTGCATATATAATGTAACATTAATTAATACAGTGTCACAGAGACACAGACAAGTAATCAGAAGGAAGTGCTGTACAAATTTCATGACAGGAACTTAGAAGACTTGTTGAGTGGTGATAACATACAGCAACCAAAATCCTCCCTGCTAATGATAGCTTTGCCAGAGTGATCAAACATAAGAATGAAGTGAGATCTCAGATCTCATAATTGATAGATACCCAGCCTTTTTAGCTTGATGTAAATGATCCCTCTGAGGAGTAGGATGTCACAAGCATCTTTTTGCACCCCTCTTTTGACTCCAAACAGTTGTTTATGGGTGGGAAAATGTGACTTGGAAGTATTAACTTGGGCATCTGTGTTTTTTAAATTCCCTAGTCAAATAAGAATACAGTGTGGCATAATCTCCAAATTGCTAACTTTAAAAAAAGAAAAGAAAAATAAGTGCTGTACAAATTATAATAAATTATTTGAGCCATACTTTGTTGACTTCAGAAAAATTATCTGTTAACAATTGCAGCTTTGCAGCTTTATCTGCAACTTTATTACTAGTTCTTTCAACTCTTTCTGGCTTATTCTGCTGGAATAAGAAGTGCCAATACAGAAACTTGGAACTGTTCTTTCTATTTATTTAGGAAAGAATAGACCAAATAGAATACGATCTTGGTATTGTATTGTAACCAGTTGGTGGTTTGGATTAATTGTAGATTAATCCAAACCACCAACTGATCTAGCAATTGATTATTTTTACTTATTCCATGTGGCACTGATGTGGGAAAGACCTCAGGGGCATTATCGATACAACTAAACCTCCAGTTTGTATTCAGCATGCTGTGCCATGTTGGGTAATGTATTGATCATAAAGTTAATTTCAGTAGGATCTGTTTCATAATGCAGAAATACAGTACCCAAAGCCTTTATGGAACTTAATATTTCTCACTCACCATATTGGAATCTCTATATTATTTTTGCTGATAAACAAAAGACTGTATTTATTTATAAGGTATGTTTGTATGTCTGCCTTTCCCCCTAGAAGCTCAATCTAGTCCATGTAACATTCCCTCATCCAACTTGAGAATGATTGGCTCCATTCACCCATTGAGCTTCCATGGCTACCATCAACTTATAGAGATTCCACTATTTTTAACTATGATCAAGTTTTGTTCTGATACTTAAATCTTTCACTACACTTTTTAGCTTTTGGAATAATGAGAGGAGGACTTTTGACCAAATGGGTAAAGTTATAGTAAGACATCTTGCATTCCTTCTTCAAGACATTTTTGGAAATTCAAGACATTTATTTATTCATTCATTCTCTCTACATTTATTTATTTATTCTCTCCTTCCACTAACAAATGAATGTACAGTATATTTCATTCACTGTGTAAATTACAATATAATTTACAAATATATCCATCTGAAGTGTTCATAGTTCCCACAAGTAAAGGACTGTTTTTAAATGTTAATTAAAATGGGATTATTTTTACTTTTTAGTTGTCTCATCCGTTCTACCAGTTTCAGTATTAAGAATTTCGTTAGGGTGTACCTAGCTACAAAATCTTGTTATTTTCCCCTGTAAAGTTAATCTTTTCTCTTGTCTGGAATTTTATGTAGCTGCTATCAAGACAAATATTCTCCACTGTTTGCTCAGTCTCTTGAAGACAATTATAAAAAATGTCTCTATGCCTCAATGGTCTTGGAAGTTAGTCCACTTGTGCACAGATCTTAGATCAACTTACGGACTGTTCCCCTTCCTCTAAACCTGAACCAGAAAGCAATTCAGACCAACTAGGTAGTATTTCCCATCACTGCAAACTTAACTACTGTTTCTGTTCTTCTCTGACTAGCAGAGCTAGTCAGGGGAGAAGGGAAAAACATATATTGGAATTCCCATCACCTCATTTTCAAGTTAAAATGAAAAAAATAAAATAAAATGATAAGTGAATAAAAAAAAACCTTAATGAAAGGTTTTTTAATTTACACTTAACACTTGAAATTACAATAGTCACAAGGAACTGCAGAATTGTTGAGTATAAAAATAAAGAGAAATAGCCCACAGTTGCAGCTATTAACCAGGTGCAGGGCAGACTGGTGATCCTCCTGCTCACCAATCAAGAACAATGCATATAATTAAGAAGATGCATTTCTCATCTTTTGGGCTATAAGGTAAGGTTCAGAAATCCAATTCTTCTGTTATTTTTTACTCTGAAGATGGGATCTGGGAAAGTGTTAATTAAAAAGGAGATGGCTTTGGGTGGCCTGTTCGAAATTTTAACATCCTTTGGCATTTGAGTTAGAATATGGATGTTAGCGTTTTTTTGTGTCAAAGGAATAAATCTAAAAATGGCTATATTAAAATGATATTCTATAAACTCTAAATTTTTGAAGCTCTCTGTATTTCACTGTAATTTATAAGAACTTTCTAAAACTTTTGAGATTAAAACCGCTTCTGCGGTTGCTTGCACACTTATAATAGAAGCATGTATGCATGTCAAAATAACCTAAAGAGAGAAGAAAACAGAAAGTTGCCCTGGGGGCAAATCCTTTGATTTTTATAAGGTCCTTTGAGCAAGCAGAAAGCTAACAAGAGTTTCATAGAAGTTTAGTTGGGGAATTCAAACAGTGTTTTCCTCTAAATTGACAGGGTATCCTTGGCCAATCTAGGAGCCTGAAAAGGCAAAAAGAAAAAATATATAATCCTTTCTATTTGTGGCACTTTAAATTATGATCAGTGACTGTAACTGTGTCCTGCAGTGTTTATAGCCTAAAACAAAATCATATATATATATATTTGCCAAAAGTAAAACCTTGTAGCAATGCTTCAAGTGGGAATACTTCAGCAGCAAGTGGCCAATTTCAGCTCTTAAGAAAAGTTTTGTTAGATCAGACAGAAGCAGACAAAGGAAGGATAGATCTGATGAAGAAGAGAATCAATCAAGCCCTTTAGATAAGAATGGCAACCAGAAAAGAAGTTGTAGAAAATATTTTACCGCACTGGAATTTAGAATTAGTTTTGCAAAAGAAACGGGCTTAAATCTCTAGAGAAAGAGCAAGTCTCGGCTCAACAGGAAATGAGAGTCTGATGCCTTGAAGAGCAGAGGGGATACAACTGCTACCTCCAAGAGAACAAAGAAGAGAGTTATACTAGATGTTCCCCTACTAATGTGTGCCAACCGGACTCACTGACATGTACAATATCCTTTCTCCAGGAGTGTGGATCAAGGATATGATTCCATGACTTATCAAGCCCAGGGAAGTTATCCCTTCTTATTCACCCATGTGTGAATAATGCTAGGAGCAGCTACAACCAAGTCACACTGTAAAGGAAGCTGAGGAACCCAAGAGCTCAGGTGCTATTGTCATCAATCCTTCTGGCCCAAGGAAAAATTTTGGAAAGAAGAATACTACATTTGAGTGACTACCTATAGAAGCAAAAATATTTGTTTATAGGACTGTGGTCTGCATTACCTGGATGATGATTATGTGATGGATTTGTACCTCACTTAGACTCCAATGAATATGGTTGGTCAAATCATATAATCAGAGAAGCTTTAAAAAATCCCACAGGGTTGGAAATGGAACCCTGGAAGTAAGAAATTGGGCACTGCAAGAATAAATAACTAAACTGACTCAAAATTTGTGGCATCTGTTGTTGATGTGCTAATACTCATTTTAAAAATGAGCTTGAATTCTTATTACCTGAAGAGAATTATGATATAATAGATATACAGAGACTTATTCTAGTAAAATTGTTCTTGTGATTGAAATACAGGATTCCTTTTATTCAAAACAAATTAAAGCAGGAAGGCAAGTACAGTTGCACTGCCTGTTTAAGTGGTGGCACACTTGAGAGCATCTGGATTAAAAATGGAGAAGATATGAAAGCTGCACTGTTGCAGGTGCTTCTGCCAACCACTCAGCCAAGGAGTGGATGTGGGTGATATTTTCCAAAAATAAATTGCAGATCTTTCAAAGAGGTATGAAATAATATTGACGGGGGACTTTGAATCACCCCAATGTCTCTTAGGAAACAAACTCAGTCAAGCATGATCCTTCCAGGAAATTCCTGATCTGTCTTGCTGACATTTCCCCCTTCAGTAGGTGGAAGAAGGCATGAGGAGACCAGCTATTTAGGCCCTATTTAAGTCCTATCACCTAGGACTTAATCCTAATGAGTAGGGAAGACTTTATAGACAAATGAAAGTAGAGGGAACTTTGGGGGGAAATGACTATGTAATATTGAAGTTCTTCACTTTTAAGAAATTTTAAGAGAAACTGAAGATGAATATAGCCAAACATATAATGTGAAAGTGGTTTTTAATTAGCACAGAAAAATTATAAAAAAGAATTTTAAGGCAGGAGACATTAAGTTCCAAAAAAAAAACCAAACACAGAAACCTACAAGCAAGCAAAGAAAAAGACATTAAGCAGGAACTATTTCAACTAGGAAAAAGGGGTTACATAGCAGAAGAAGCCTTTGTAGGCACAAAATCCTTAGTGAAAATCTGGAAATAACAAAAAGACAGGTTGGTGTGGATTTTATAATTTAAAATACTTTAAAAGTAGGTTTTCTTGCTTGCTTTTTATGATCAAAATAAAAGAAAAGGGGAAAAAAACAGTATGTCACCAATGCTGATAATAAAGAAAAGGTGGAACTACTCAATTCCTGTTTTGTTTCAGTCCCCTCTGAGAACAGGATATGTTTTACTGGGTAGGTTGGTTTAAAAAAACTGGATTCCAGCTCAGATTTGACAGAAACGTAGGGAATGCCTACTGATTTTGAATGAAAAAATGTCACACAGTAGATAAAGATTTATTCATTGTCGGCCCAGGATACAGAAGACAGAATAATGTTCTTAGAATGCAGGAGGTAGATTCTGGCTAAAGAAAAACGTCCTAACAAGAAAAGCAGCTTAGCATTGGGACCAATTACTCAGAGAGGTGTGAACAACTCTTCATTGGGTATATTCAAGCAGAGGCTGGACCACTATCTGTTGGTGATGATATTTTCATTTACATTCCAGCATTAAGCAGAGGTTGGGCCTGATGGCCAAAATGGTCCCTTCCAATGGTCCCTTACCCTTCCGTTGTGTAATTAGGATATGCAGAGCAAATGCTATTAATATCTTGGACCTGTAAGCTGGAATCTGGCCATCATCAGAACGTACAACAGGGTTTGATTGTCAATTAATTGTTTATGTGTAGCTCATTTCAGGTTATATGATTCATTACCAATCTGCTTTTATATTGTTTCTTCATGCACAGAATGAGGAAATAATGTATTTGTGCAGTTAATATTTGCAGTTTTGAAATACCTCTCACCATAACAGTCTTCTACAATTACAGCATACTATATTATATATTGCAGGTTGGCAACAATTAGGGTTCTTTCCTGTTTTACAGTTCAGCTACAGTAATTACAGCTAACATGTTTTAGCGTTCAGTTGTTACATATTGCACTATAAGTTTCAACTTGTCACTTTCTGAAATCTTATTGTTTCTATTTGTAATACAATTGATCTTAAATCAGCTCTTCTTTCCTAAATTTATAAACAAATAGGATGTTAATGTTCTGAAAATGAATTAAACCCTTCATGTATATAGGAAGAAAAAAAATATATGTGAAACATTTGAAAACAAGACAATTAGCCACTGACAAGTTCAAAAGATTTTACTATCTAATATTTTTCTTTCCTTCTGGGTGGTCTCTAACTCCAGTTCTTTAAAATACTTCCTCTGCCCCACTCCCCTTTTCTGTTTAGCCTCTTTCATCTGTTGGAGTTTCCCCAAAGATACCATCCTTCCTAATAGGACAACTAACTATGATTTTGTTAGTCACTATGCAGAAATGCTCTATTCTTCTGCCTAGAAAGGGTGTCTTTTTTAAAGTATTTAAACCCAAAGCAAAATTAAATTTGATTAAGATATATGAGAATGAGACTCTGAATGAGCATTATTTTTAAATTGTGATCAGATGAAACCCATCTGGAATCTAATCCTATTTGTGGACAAGATTCTGGCCCAATCTTATCAGCTAAACTTTTGCTTGTTATAAGGAGAAAGATGGATATTCTTTTCTCCTGTGCTTCTTTGCTCATGTGAGTTAGCCACTCAAGTGAACAGCTAGTACAAATCTCTATTCTGTAACCAGTCTTAAGACAAGAATCTGACTGATACTTTATTAAAATACCACTGAGCAACAGAGCTTCAGTTTGATTCAGTACATAGGACTTAAATATTTCACAATGTTTGACAAATGGTTTTCTGGAAATCTAAATGCTTTATGATGTTATGGATAGGAACATACTAAATCCATGCTGAAAAATCAGTGCATAGTATTTTTGTATTTAACATGAAGTGTGCAGCATAGTAACGAGCAAGGATTTTTCATTCTTTAGCTTATCCTACTCAAACAAAGCTGCGTTAATTATTCTTGTCCTGTATTGCAGATTTGGTCACTCATACGTTACCCATGCAAATCTGGAGCTTATTCATAATACATGTTCTGCGTTGTTTAGACTGGTTTGGTCTCTCAGCTCCACCATGGTTGCTGTATTTTATATCAAGTTTATACCATGCTGGTGTTGTTTTTACCTGCTATAAGCTGTCCAGAGTCACTATATAAATGAATATGAAATAATTATGTTTTTCATTTATAAACTGCTTGATTTACAAAGCTAGCTTAATAACACTCTCTTATATTGGAGAGATGTAAAATTGTAACATATTTAATTTTTCCTACTTTTAAAGTAGATCAACTAAAGTTATAAAATTCAGCCTTTTAAAGACAATAGTTCAGAAAGGTTCTTCTGTCTGTGTGTGTGTGCATCTCAAACAATATTGAAAAAGAATGTACATATGATATTGCTGCAGCAAAGGTTTTTTGAACTTGGATACTTTTACTTTCCAGACAGAATATGTGTTCATTAATTTTTTGCATCAGCTTTACCACTTTTTAGACTTCCATGTTTTTGCTCATGCTAATATTTTAAGGAAGTCTGAATTTATTTCAGAAAAACAAAAAATGTTTCGTACACACATAAAACCAATTTTCTTAAATTGCTTAAGAAAACTCTGCTTAAAATTGGCCTTCATAGTTTTCAGCTTTGGAAAGGCATGATGATGAGTTCAGTGACTTCTAGTAGCCCCAAATTTTGGCTTCATTAAAAAGTTCATAGGAGGTGACCCATTTTTTCACTGTATTTTTAAGGATGTGAGTAAGCTAATTCAATTTTCATCATCAGTTCTTCCTTTTACTTCCCTTTCAAAATAAATGGTCCTTCGTATGAATCCAATTTAACTTCAGTACAGTATGCCTTATTTACACTGCTCTCTTCTCTTCTCTTCTCTTCTCTTCTCTTCTCTTCTCTTCTCTTCTCTTCTCTTCTCTTGCAAACTACTGTTCATCTAGCTGTAAGATTTCCCAAGTGCCTCAAGTTTCTTAGTTGAGTACTGGAAATGATTTTAGCATGGCAGAATAGTTTTCCTGCTCAATTTGAACACAAACTCCCAATTCGTGAAAATGCCCCAAGATGCATTTCTCCCCATAAATGGTCACTGGATATGGATAATGTATTTTAAAATTGTGTTAGAAGGAGTTTGTCGTTATGTTATCTATGCTCTGCCCTTCCTTAATTCAGGGTGGATGGCAGCATAATTATCATACTTTCAAATCATGACTTTGTACTTTTGCTAGTGTCTGAGGAACTAGTCATCTTGCCCTGAACTTAAGGGCTCTGCTGATAGAAACAAGGAAGGTAGCGTGCAACCCAGTATCAGCAACTAGAGGCAGACTAACAGTGAAGACTAAGGTAGGATTTATCAGGAAGGAGAAAAGTCTGCCATCCACCTGGTTGGCGAAATGCATGCCTAATCAAATAGGCCTCAAATCTTCATATATACTGCGGTGCAGGTAAGAAACAGTAATATGTCTCTCTTTCAGACATCTGTGTTTTTAATAGAGTCTATTTCTGATCTAGAAATTATATTTTGGCATCCATAAATCTACTTTTGAGGAGGAAGAATAGGTTTAGGACCAGCACAAATAATTGAGATGGTTTTGCAATTACAGTGCTGAAGAGAAAATTCTTGTTTTTGTTCTTACCTAATAATGATTTTAAGTTAAATCCTATGGGTTATTTTGCATTACAACATAATGCTGTAATATCATTATGAAATAATGAAAAAACATGCCCAGTGTCTCTTTTATACCGATTCTAATTGGCAAGTTGATTCTGCTCTGCCAGCAGTGGCCACTATTTGCCAGATGCAGATGACCATTAGGTTAGAAATAGAGCTATATAGATCCAAAAGTCCCATGTATAGATGAGTAGAATACTCTTATGTGGAGAAGGTAAACAAAGTAATATGGGCCTTTCCCCACTTAACAAGTAAAATATAGTTTTGTGGTTATATTTACTATGTTACAGAAATGGAAGAAACCATCAGATAATGATTTGAAAGTCTTCTGATGGCCATTTGGATTGATTATATAGCAAGAGTTTCTGTGCCACAGAAGCCTATGAAATTGTTCAGGATTCAAATTAATCTCTCTAGTCCATCCCAAAACACTTCTATTAAAGGTTGATGTGCAGTTTTGTAATTTTTTCCTGCAAGTTTCCTACATTTATTTACTTTATTTATTTATTTGTTTATTTCTTTCACTTGTGACTTGCTGTTGTCTACTAGGACTCTCAGTGGATAATACGTTCTGTTCCTAACATAAACATTCACAATAAATATAAGTAAAATGTATGTGATAAATAACAATCGTCCGAAGAAAAATAAAACCAGCCACAGAACCGGAACCCAGATATCAGCCACCCAATCCACAAGAGCTCTTTGAAGAGGTTCATTTCAGCATCTTCCTAGATGAGGACCCAGAGGAAGCCAGCTTAGTCCTAACTGGGAGACTGGCACTACCACAGAAAAACAACACCTCCCTAACCTTACTACAGGTTACCACAGCTTCTGCAAGGATGGGCAAGTTGATTCCGGTTGGAGAAAAACGTCCAGGAAATATTTAGGTGCCAGGCCATACAGAGATTTTTAGGCCCATATAGGTTTCCAGATGCAATTCCAAACTGAATTGCATCTGAAAGCCAGTGCAGGGCCTGTAGTTGAGGTGTAATATATTCCTATTGATATATACAAGTTAACAGGTGGGCCACTGCGTTTTGAACCAACTGCAGTTCCAGATTGTCTTTGAAAGCAGCTCTGAGTGGAGTAGCTATGTCTTTAGTACTTCTCTTGCTAGAAGTATCAGTAACAAATAAAATGTGAAGAATAATAGCTTTAGCCTATGCTGAAAGCCCTCCAAAAAGAGTCTGTTGATCGATTGACTTAGTTGTTGTTTACTATTCTAATATTCAAATGCTACCTGCCAGCTAATAATATTGTAATAAAATATATAATTAAAATTTAATATAAAAGAAGTTGACAAATTTAAAATGATTTCTTTTCAATTTTTATATTAAAAAAATTAATCAGTAGTTTTATATTACAGTGTAGCTCACAGGTTTTCAAGCCCCAAGTCAGGACTTCTCTGAGGCTCATGAACAACTTAGAGGAGGTTTGCAATTTTTTAAAAGCAGATAAAGCTTGGGCAAAGTCAAATTCACTCATGCTTTGCTTGGGCAGTCCTGCAGTGGGCTAGCAGAGGCATAGGCAAACTGAGGTAAAATGCCTGGAGCAGATTTTGAGAGATTGCGCAACCAGCAGGTTTAGCCATCTGTCCAAACTATCTGTCCATCACAGCAATATTATTCATTATTTAGTTATTACGTATTTTTAACTTTTATTCATAGGGGACCTTGAACCAATTCATTTATCATTTTAGGGGGACATACGGCAGAGTTTGACAATCTGAGATATAGCTAATGTACCTTAGCTTGTAGAAGGTTATTTTCCTAGCCCGAAGAGGCCCATCATACTTGGTGTTGTAAGCCTCTCTATTTTTTAGAATTTGAACAGCAACATCTAATGCATTGAAAGTCCAGCCTTAGAGGTCACTGGTAACTGGATTGTTCTATGATCAGAGCTTAGATACAGTACCTGTTTCCCATTCTTTATTCAAAAGCTTCGAATGTCATCTGCCCTTCAATTAAAATGCTTTGAAATCATTCCTGATAATTGGCGACAGCTATTCCCATCCATCTTAGCTTGAAGAGAAGGAATTTTCAGAGGGAATATAGTAGTGGCTAAAGTATGTAAAATTAAATAATTGATATTAAAAAGGTAACCTATGCCTTACTTTAAAGGGAGTAATTTTCTATTTCTCAAAATACTTACTAATATTTTTGCACTTTTATCACTGTCCTCCCATTTATCTGTTTGTTTGTTTATTTATAGAACTTATATGGCTGCCCATCTCATATAATGATTCTAGGCAGCTCACAACAATCCATAAAAACACATCTAAAAACAGAAGTATGTTTATGTACTGTAATTTTTTTTTTAATGTATATCACTGAGCTGTATTCTGGCATCTTTATTACGAAACAGTGTTCTGATTCCTTAAAATCATATAATTCAAGCAATTGTCTTGGCCAGTGTTTCTCAACCTTAGCAACTTTAAGATATGTGGACTTCAACTCCCAGAATTCCCCAGCCAGCATGCAGGGAAGTCCACACGTCTTAAAGTTACTAACGTTGAGAAACACTGACCTAGGGTAAATCAAACCATACCAGACATGATGTCATGCAAGAGTTAAAAAAGGTATTAACAAATTAAGCAGATAAAAGTTGCAAATAAAAGGCCAACATAATGATAGGAATGTGAGTGAATGTTGTGTTTTGCTTCAGAAAGTGAGATATAATACAAACAGCCACATAGTAAAAATACTTTTCTCTTAGACTGCCACAATTAAGTTTACATAGTCTACTGTGGCATTTAATTTAATCTTCAAGTACTGTAACCAGGCAAAGTGACCTTTACTGTATTGCATTCTTTTTTAGGTTGCTGTTAGTTCTAAAAATAAATACTGGACAGGATTTCAAGGGCTTTATCGTGTTGATTAAAATAGTCTGTGATTAATTAAACTGAGGTGAGTAAAGTGGTAGCAGACTGTTATGTAAAATCCCAGAAACTTCAAACTGACCTTGATTTAAATCTGTTGTTTTCTCAAGGCAGCTGTTCTTTCGCTATCTGCTTCTTACTATTATTGAATAGATCATATTTTAAATATGAAAGTATGAAAAATAATGTATAAAATATATTAAGTATATTTAGGAAAAAAATCAACTAAATCTTCTTTAGGCATTCTCGATACATTAATATTCAAATATCTCATTTCAGGTAAAGGTCCCTGGATCTTTGTTATTAAGTGTATGATATTTGTAAAAGTAAAAATTATCTAAGTAAAATCAAACTTAATGTTTATATACTCTGGGTTTTTTAATTTTAATTTTATTTTTGCTAGATAACCTTTATTATAGTCACTGACCAGTAAATTAAATAGCTGGCTTCTTAAAAGAATAAAAGAACAGAGTACAAGAAGCCATGGCACAGGAGGAGAACAGCCTCTCTGTTCTTTTAGGACAGCCTTTGTCAACTGGGGTCCCACGAAAGGTTGCTAGGTGTTCCATGAAAGATTGTGATTGAAAAAGAAAATGGTTTTTTTTTAACTTTGTGCACTGCACAGTGTTAGTGCTCACAGTGGTGGTAATTTTTCCATGCCTCAAATTAGCTGCCAGCCTGCTACCTTGAAGTTGCTGTAAATATAAAATGTGGATTGTTTAGGTTAGAAGTGAATTGTATTGTGAATTGTATTGGTTTTTTGGTGATTTTTACGGAGGGGTTCCCTGAGACCTGAGAATTATTTCAAGGATTCCTCCAGGGTAAAAAGATTGAGAAAGGCTGATCTAGAAAAAAACAGTAAAATTCTTAAAATATAAAACATTTCTAAAACTTCGATAATAGTATGTAAAGCAATTTACTACAATGCAGAGACAATGGGAATCATACCTAGGTAAAGAAACAAAGTGATGATAATAAAAAAATACGCATAGAATATGAAGTTATACCTATGAAATATTGACCTATTACGTGAATATATATTTTCATGAGCCTATGTGAATGTAAATGTATGTAAATAAAATCATATATTGGTCTGTGACAAATAAAATATTACAGGAGAAATAAAACTTAAATTCAATAAAAGGGACTTAAAAGGACAGGAAATTATACATTGATAAAATCAGAAAAACTATCAACAGTATATTTTTTGGTATTTTATTCAAAATGTGAATGGACATCTGAATGTACATCGCATTAAAAAAAAAACATTGCAAACAGGAGATACAGCATTCAGATACATAAACTGATTATTATGCAGACTTGCTTCAGATTTATGCTTATTGTTCCCCATCCAGAAAGTTGTCACACATGGATCTTCTTAATTAGGCATAATTTATTAGTCCATAAATAAATAGTAGATTGGTGTTGCTTGTTTAGAGGGACCTTTGACTGTCTACATCCTGACATTTATTATCTTAAATTTGAGTATATTTTCTACTAGTAATCCATCATCCCTGATATGTATCTATTACATTTTTAAGTGTATTTTTCTTCAGTGTTACGATAGGCTGTTACAGAGGTATGTTTTTAACCCAAAAACTCAGTCAGAAGGTAAGTATATATTTAAATCTAAAGGAATATGGACATACATTCAAATAGGGTTTGCCTTCTTTTGTGTATCTCCTCCCATAAGGTAATGCCAACTTCTCCCACTTATCATTGCAGTGAACACACTCAGTGGATCATCTTTTTTTCCCAGCCATCATCTTTTAAATATAGCATACAAGTAGTCCTCTTTTAGTGGCTGCCTCATTTAGTGACCATTCACAGTTACGACAGTGATGAAAAAGCATCTTTGCAACCAATCCTCGCATTTATGACCTTTGCAGGTCTGTTAAGCAAAGTCACAGTTTCACTTAGCAACTGCTTTGCTTAACCACCAAGTTCCTGGTCCCAATTGTGGTCACTAATCAAGGACTACCTGTACATGTTGATAAAATTGAACATTTATTCTCTTTTTAAAAAAAAACACAATCATTTATTATAAAATACTGAAAAAAATTGAGAGGCAACGTGGTCATATGAAATTGGAAGTGATAGCTAGTCAGTAATAACCCTAGGTATACTGCGCTTTGCTTAGCAGTTTTGTGGAAAGGAGATTGATTGTGTAAATGAAATATGGTCAATGTACTTGGACAGTTCTCATGACAGATATGCCTCAAATTTCCTCCATCCTAATTCAGCAAATATAGTGTTTGCAGATATGTGAAAATTCCAAATCAACACTCAAAATATTTCTAGATATTGGGCACAGAGGTGTCTTCAGTTAGCCACATTGGTGTCAAAATAATGAAACATGTCTCATGATATCATAGTGCAAGTTCTGCCTTTTGGTACTTACCTCATGGTGTAGCACACAAATATGTAAGGGGTAGACTTTGCATTGCAAAACATGTTTTGTTACTTGTCTTCCTTTTGCCCACTGTGGACATCATTATGCAATTTCACTATTACACAGGTTTTAAAAACATACTTGTTTTTAAGCAGTATTTAATTTTATTTTAAAAATTAAAATAATAAAATATTCACAGTATCTCATGCAACAACACCAAGGTCTTGCAAGATTCAGCCTCTAATGATATTGTGATTTATATGCATAGTAGGTAGTTTTGAACTGAAAGGTAAGTAAAATTTGTTTCAAAGCACATAATAAATACCAACTTTGCTGAAATTAAGCGAAACAAAGACTGATAAATGTATGAATGGTAGGTCCATTTGAAAACCCTTCAGATGTCCTGGTTCTATGCACCAGACAGGTTCTCAAAGAATATTCTTTATTAATAACTATTTTCAATAATTAAGTCCTTGAAATACAAAGACTGAATAGACAAAGACCAACTGGGCACAGCAAGACAGCGGAGAGGATCTTCCACTGGAGGCAAGACTGGATTCAACTGAAATACAAAGGCTGAGACAGCAGTTCTCAAACTGGATCAATACTGGAACAATACTGGAACAGCACAGACACTAGGTAACTGGCTCCCTGGACCTGGAAACCGGACTACGAGCAGCAGACAGGGATGAATTGAAGACATGAAGCAGGACTCAAACTCGAAGCAAGGCTAGACTTGACTGAGATCTCTGGACTAGGTTGTATTTTATGACACGAAGGCTGGAAAACAAGGCTTGGAACTTGAGCTAGGCTGGACTCGGCTGAAAGCCCCGGACTAGGTGGAATTTTCTGGACAGGAGGCTCGGAGCAAGGCTTGGAACTTGAAACTAGGCTGGACTCAGCTGGAAGCCCCGGACTAGGCTGGATTCTTTGGACTAAGGACTTGGAGCAAGGCTAGAAGCTGGAAACAAGACTGGAATCAGCTGGAATCCCCAAATTAGGCTGGATTCTCTGGACCAGAGATTTGGAGTAAGACTGGAAGCTGGGAGTAAGACTGGACTCAGCTGGAAACCCTGAATTAGGCTGGGTTCTCTGCATCGGAGATTTGGAGCAAGACTGGAAACTGGGAATAAAATTGGACCTGGCTGGAAGCCCCAAATTAGACTCGAACACAGATTTAGGACCAGATAAGGTTACAGTACCTGAACACGACTGAGCACATGAAGCAGGGTTGGAATGGAGTGAGGACACAAGGTGGTGCTGGAGTTTCAAGGCTCGAAGAAGCTGCTTGGAATATCATGGAGACTCGAGGCTGGAAGCAAGACTGAGACTGCTGGGCTCGGTGAGCAAAGGATCCTCAATGGCAGCAAAAGCAGGATGCAAGTCCTCTTCAGAGTGAAACAAAGGTGCTGGTTCTTTTTTGGCAACAGACACCATCTCCGATGCTGGTGGGGACTCTTCTGCAGATGCTGCAGGCTTGGAGGATTGGTTGTCTCCAGCAGCTCGCTCTTGGCGTGGCTGCCTTTCATCCTGATCTTTGACACGCTTGGAGACTCCTGTAGCCAACTGGGCTGCCTTCTCCTTCACACGTTTTTCAGCCTGTCTCTGGCATGCACTGATTGGCGCATTCAATTTCTCCTCCGGATCTCGCCCACTCAGCGTTGCAACTTCTTCCCGCTCTGCTGAGTCATGCTGGAGTTTCGTTTCTCCGATTCCAGCCCAATAAGTTTCCAATTCCTCCTCTGACTTGGAATTAGTTTCACTTTCCAAGTCAGAGGCAAGCTTGGTTCTGACATCAGATGTATTACCCCTTCAATTCCAGAATGATGATAGAAGGTGATTGATTGACTGACTGACTGACCGACTGACTATGTGCCATTTAGTCATTTTCAACTCCAGCGACCACATAGATTTTCTCCAGGAGGCAGAAGGTGAGAGAAGATATAATTAAACAAATAGTAAATAAATTATTTATGGGTTATATGATTCATAAATAACCAACTGAGTAAATAGTACAAGTAACCAAGAGTACAAGTAGTCAACAGTTAACAGTTAAAACCTAAGTTTTCAAGAATTTCCAGATAGAATTTGAACGTGAATAAAATTGCGAACTTTGCGAACAATTTGATAGAGAATGTTTGGTTTGGTTTGGTTTTTTACCAATGCATAATAGTTTTTGTTCATTACAGCTGAAATTAACTCATGAAAAAAAAGTCCCTAACATATCCTCAAAAATAGTTGAATCAATTGTTTGATTATAACCAGCCAAATAATGGTGCTCTACTTGGTTAACAAAGAATTAAATTTAAAAACAACTGTAAAAACACATTAATACAAAATAATAAAATTTCACATCTTTCAGAACAGGCCACACTAAGTCAGTTTCCACAACTACTTTTTGCTCTTAGGTGAAAAGAATATGAAGATGGGTGGGCGGGTGGGTGGAAGGAAGGAAGACATGCACATACAGTCACTCATACAGAGGTAGATAGATAGATATTGTACCTCTGTAGTTCATTCTAAATTGATCTTTTAAAATATACCATATGTTATGTTCACTTACAGACACATGCAGATGTTTCTGTTTAAAACATTTTGCTTATGCTTTTCCATCATCTTTCCCACTAGAAGGCTTGCTGGGCCATGCTGGTTACTGATTCATTTGTTACATCTTGAATGATGTCTCTTGCCTCATCCCTGCTGAGGCTGAGATGAAAGCAGATGCTGTTCATTATACAACGTAATCTGAATCCTTAGATTTCAGTTTGACCTGGCAGGATTTATGTCAGTAGACTCTGATGTTTTCTCTGCTGCACAACTGTATGGAGGCTTTTTGTACCTCATATTGTTTCTAAAACATGTTTTGTAAGTTCAGACAATTTAGACTTCTATCTTGACTATCCTGATCATTTCTGCGTTGTTACATAATTTATGTATTCTTTATCTAAATCTATAAAATTCTCATGGTGGAAATAGCTTATTGTGTTAAATGCAGAAATACATTGCAGTGGTCAAAACAGTTCATGGGATTTGCTGAGAAGCAATAAAGTTATTTCTCATTTTATTCTGAAACATTTGACTAGTGGGAAAGTTTCAGGGTCTGAATGCAAGCCATTCTTATACCTATTTCTGTGCTAGATCTTCTAGGGTGGGAGGATAGACTTTTATTCAGCTAGAATTTCGACACATCTAACTTACAGATGAAATAGTTTACAGGGTAGATTTAGCCATAGTCACATGACATAGTAGATATATGATAAAAAGTTTTTCACACGTACCTATATTATGCATCAATTATGTAGTAGTGACAAGCCTTACAATTAATTTACAATTAAATTCAACCTTCTCATTCAGAATAATTTATCTGGACTATATTCTTACAGATCAATTATATATTTAGCAGCTGCCTAATAGAGAAACAACTACACATAGGAAACTAGAAAGGAGAGAGAAATCTAAGTTAATATTTATGCCAACTCCAATTTTTAATGCACAGAGAACGGTTTATTATATTAGAACTGTTCCCTTTAGTAGCAATAGTTGTGGCCTCATACCAGCTTGTCTGGCAGTGAAAAAGGTCACATAGACAAATTAAGGATTTTTGCCATAAGATACTACTGTCCAAGAATGCCAACTCCCTATCCTATGCTTTTATTGGTATGCAGAGGTCTTGTATAATAACATACAGAGATATTTTTGCCTATTGTTCCATTCAATAAAAACTAACAGGAAGGTGGGGCAGGGATGCCTCAAGACAATGAGTTAGAAATACTTAAGCAAGGATAAAAGGAGAAGTTTTAAAAAAAATCAGGAAAAAGGCAGCAGCTTTCCCTTCCAGTACTTTGTAGCTAACTTTGGAATCATCTGTAGTATTCAGATTCACTACAGCAATCAGAATTGCCATACAATGGTATCAGATTGGGGACTGACTGACCTGTCACTTTCCTTCCTTTGGGAAAGAGGGATGCTGACGTTTCCACTCAAGGAATCTATACAAAAGCCTAAGTTTTATGACTTCCAATCTAAACTTGGCTTGTGATCCCTTTCAAAGGAGCACATGGGTTTTCTGTACACTATTAGCCACAGCTGCACTTGTATGATAATCTTAACACCTGACACTTTGGCTGGATTGCAAGTAGCAATTCTCTTTTATCAAAAGGTTGGACCATGATTCATTACTGATCCTAGCCCACAGCTTTATATTCAAATTTATTTCACAAATGTTACATAATTTTCAATACCTGTTCAGAATAGTGTTTTTTTTTAATGGAGAGATGTGGTTTTCTACAATTATTTTACTTGTAGAATTTAATTCTAGAATAAAATCTATATTCCCTTTGGATAAGAACTGTGTAAAATACAATGGTGTGGAAGAAAATATATTGATATTAGCTCTCAAATGTATTTTAAATTATTCAATATTTATTAATGTGTATTAGTATAACTCCTAATCTATAGTTACTTCCTAAATACTTTTCAAAATCTCAGTAGATGTAGGTACAGTGTCTGATTAATTTCAATGCAATATTCGATTAGTTTTCTAGAGTAGGATCATTGACAAAATCCTTTGATAGTAGATATTTAGACTTCTTGGAACTATGATTTTAAAGCAGAATAAATATCCATAGAATGTGAACATATGTCCACTAATTTATTATTGAATCGTTTGCTTGTATTTCAAAGAAGACTTAATTTTGTTTGCTATATTTCTTTGGTATGGAAAATTTCTGAGTAAATAGCATGGCGATATCATTGGCCTAGTACAGTGTCAGGTAAAGAATTAAAAGGAGGAAATACTGTGTTTTACTTTGTTTCTATTGATTGATCCGTTTCACCTATTTAGAATTCTGTTCTTTTAAAGATATAAATTAAAACATATTTACTGAAGCATGTTCTGCCTCTATACCTATGGACATATCTAAGCAATAATTATCTCTGTCTTTACAAGCACTTCCTCATCACTCTTATGTTAACAGTTTCTGCATCTGCTTAACATCAGTAGGCTGGTTCTGCTTGTCAGCAAGCTGCTCTTAATTTCGATACCTTTTATTTACTATCATTCTTAAAAGATGCTAAGTGTTCCCAGACTTCTGAGACTATTTCATAATCTGATCCACCTTCATGTAATAATATGAACTCTCAAGGATAAGAAAGAGTTCTATCCAAAGTCCAACAGAGTTGTTAGCGGTCAGAACTTTAGTTCAATTGGACCTCTGCCATAGTATGATTCTAGACTGCCATTCCCTGGTGGGAGGTGTGCAGTATGTCATAGAAATTCCTCCGGAACCAGGAGGAAACAGTGTAAAACTGGATTAATTTTCAGTGTGACTGAAAAGCTTGAGATGAAACATGATAGGATTGATCTATGCAAGTATGGGAAATGATCAAGTAAACTTGGCATTTAGCTTTTTAGATGATTATTAGGAGAGGAGAAATTGGATAGAAAACCTGATGGGGTGTCCAATGGCAGTTGGGAGTGGGGGGTTCCTGATGATCAAAATCAGCCAAGCACTTGTATTAGGCTTGGTATGAGCCAGTTGATCCATGAGGAGATACTTCCTGGAGAAATGTGGAAGGCCTCCAGTTCAGGGGAAGACCAGAAAGTATTTGAAGGAGATGTTGCTAGTAGCCATAGTTGACCAGAAACAGTCACATCTGAGTAAAGGCTTAGACTGAGTAAGTATAAGCAGCACAAGGTCTCACCTTGCAAGTTGCAGAACTTATATTCAGTTTACAACTATATCTTTTTTCAGAACTACTGTTACCAAGCCAATATTCTGTACTGGTACATTTTGTTTTTGCTTCCTAAGGTGGAACTTTGTCTCCATTAAATTTCGTTCTGTTACTTTCAGCCTATTTCCTGACTTACTGAGATTATTTTGTCACTTGCAAATTTATCAAAATATTAATAAACATATTGAAAAGTAGATGACCTATGAGTGAACTTTGATACCTCATTCCTGTTTGAGTACATTTTTGAGCCAATTTTATGTCCACTTAATTGTTATGCTTCAGGCGAATCCATTTTTCTTTATGAAGTGCAATCTACATCATGCCAGCAGTCCATCACCTAGATAACAGAACCCAAGTCTTCTCTTTGTCTTTTTGCAGGACATAGTTGTATCACCTCTGATCTTCAGGCATCCAGTATCCTGTTTCCTACTCTGCAATGTCTCCTTTTCCTTCCTGAGAGAGGGAGAGAGAGAGAGATTTTTTTAAAAAAATTGTGATACAAATTCCAAAAATTGACAAAATACTAAATATGCCAACCCCACCCCACCCAAATTAAATGAGACTATGTGTAAATTACTTTTAAAAAATTAATAAAAACCAGAAGGAAAAAAGAAAAAAAAAGTCCTTTCAAATACATTCTTTGAGGAGTCTAAAAGACCCTAAATACAATTTTTGAGATATGTATAGTAGATACTGTTTAAACATTGGGGCATTGTTAGAGACTCCAGATGTTTAGTTCATGTTTGAAATTAAAATGTCCACGTTAAATTGTTATAGGCTTTACTTCTGTCATGGAGTCTATCAAATAAGAAAGCATATCAGATCCTTTTGAAGTGGCTAAAGCATCTGGCACATATAGGTTCATTAGTTGAGTGTACAAGTAGTCTTCGCTTACCAACTACTTGTTCAGCAGCTGTTCAAAGTACAATGGTGCTGAAAAAGGAGATTCATGACTGGTCCTCAAAGTTGCAGCTATCACAGATTCATCCTGTTGTATCAGCTGAAGTGTAGCCACACACTTTTCCAATCCTTTTACTCTTTCCCTCTTTGAATTAGTATAGCCAGATGTTTCTTAGCAGATGATTTCATTTCCACTCAGTATAGGGCCAGAGCTCACAGGCCCAAAGATTTGCAAGCTTTACTGAAGCACATTAAAGTCTATTGCATGTTTAACATGCATGCAAAGTTGTCAACTTTGAAACTTCTGGTGCTTTCCACTCTTCATTGCTATCTTCCTAAAAACCTGTCTTCTGTCTCGTTTTAATGCTAGCCTCTAAATCAAGGCCTGGCAATGCCTCAATAAGAATAAAACTATAGAATTTTTCTTAGCTAGGTTTGGGTACTGAAACAGACCAGTCTTTAATTTGGAGAGTAAAAAAGATCCCAAGATAGTGAGGACTTACTCAGTGTTAGAATTAGATTTCTGATCTGGGCATACTTCTAGACCTATAATTGTTACTAGAACTCCAGATACCTTCTGTGTCCTAGAGATTAGTGTTTAACAGCTAGAACCACTGGAGAAAGATAAAATCTTAAATAATTTATTCTAGATTGGAAAATTATTATACATTCTGCAGTGGACACCAGATGTCACAGCTCTTTTCAGGTATAGAGTGGAATGATCATATTACATCTGTTCTAGAATACCTGCATTAGTCACTAGTTTCTTTTTGGATCCAATATTGTGTGCTAAATTTGACCTTCAAAGCACTTTATAGATTTAGAGGCCACCCAACTCCATAAGACCATAAAGCTCTGGGTGGCTTAAAAACACTAAAAGGTAATGCAGCAATAAAACAGTAAGAGTTCAAGCCATATGTATCCAGAAAAGGCCATTGGGCCAAATATTTCAGTTCATTTTCTTACTGGCAATTTAATTACTGTTGCTATAAAATAATTTTTTGCTGCTGCATTTTTTTTAGTCAATCTTACACATGCTTTTAATTTTTTTTTCTGCAATACCTACATTTAATTAAAACCAAGTTCATTCAAATCAACCTGAAAGACCAGGTTAGGGGCAGATTGTCATGGAGAAAATCTATCTCTGTGATTGCTTGGAGTTGCTAATGACTTGATGGCACATAATCAATCATTCATTCAGATCAAGTTCAGCTAGCTAGACTTTGAAAAACAAAGTTCAGTCAGTCAATGAGAACAACAAAAATTGTATATACATACAGAATTCCCTTGACAGAGATCCATATAAAACTGAGAAAAATCGGTTTGATGGCTAGCATGCACTCCAAACTTGATCAGCTAATCAATATGATTATTTTCCCTACAGGTCTCTTTTAAAACTCCAGGTATCTAGCAAGGCTGAAGCTGAGAATCGAGGAAAAAGCTGTTTAATTCTTTTTCCCCCTCAGAAACCATCCACCTAATGGATGAGCATGCAGTATGATGACAACTTAAGAGGGAAAAATAGCAATGGGGGGAAAAAATGAGCAGCTATTTCCCCTGCACTGTTATCTACCCACATAGCAGACTTCACTTTACATGGACAAATTCTAGACCTACCCACCATGTGTAATGTGATCCCTGTCTGTCTTTCTCGTTTCTTAGTTTGTGATCTTCTTTATCTAGATGGCAGTATATTTCTCACATAACTTTGACTGAAAAGGAGAATCTTGATTATGAAAGAAAAAAAATCAATGACTATTTTTATGCTTCCCTCATTGATTAGGTTCAGATCATTGGGCTAATAGGTATCACATTTTCCATATTTCAGTTGCTATTTGAATCCATGCCATCCTCAGTTTGCCTATTTAAGTGTTAAAAGTTCCATTCATAAATCTGAATGTATCAATTTAAGAGCCTTCGCCCCTCAATTTTTTGGGGGTGGGATGCATGGCTTCATTTTTTATCCTTAGCAGTAGCCTGTGTTGTAATCAGGTAAACAGCTGTAGAAAAGAGGTGGGGGAAGTTGTGTAACCAAATAAGTTGCCAAATGCATCCCTACCATGTGTGCCATGTAATGCTTGTCATCTCGAGTGACTCATTAAAAGGTTCCCCCCATTGGTGCTTTGAAGTGCTGTGACAGCTTGAGAGCTTCTATAAATTGTCACAAACAGCCCCCATACTGAGCTAGCTAATTGCTGCTCTTTGACTTATTAGGAGTCACTGAGTTAAATAATTTGTCCAATATGTGGCTGTTAATATATAATGTGAATAGCCAATTTGTGAGCTGCTGTTGTGATATATAGAGACCGTTTTGGATATTGTCATACACTGCAAGCAAACATGTGTTCCTTTTGACCTGAGTATTGTCAGAAATTTGTGATACTTAAAAAAAAAGTCTTGACAAAGCAACCCGCAAGGGAGAAAAAACTTGCTAAAATCAATGAGGAAATTTAAATTGAAATATATAGAATCTGCTTTGGTTTTAAAGCAAAGAGAATACTCTGGAGTATTGATTTTTTTAAAAAAAATTACTATTACCATACAGTATTTTTTTCATTAGTGTTAAAACAAAAGCAAAAGGACTTACTGTTATTGAAAATATTAAAATAAATATGAATCTTAGAGTTTTGAAGTAGTGAAAATAGATTTCACAGTAAGTGAACACACAGCATTTTGGAGTTTTTAATTATTTGCTATGGGAAAAAACTCTGGAGTTTTTCAGATGTAATAGCAATGGTAGTTTGATGCTATTGTGAATCAATACTTTAAAGACTCAAACATTCCCTCCATGAATAATAAGTTCTTCTTTTCTCCATTTGAGACAAGCCATAATTTGCTGTTTCATCCAAAATGGTAAATCAGTTTCTTATGACTCTTGCAAACCAGGATTAAAACAAAGTTACTTTAATTCTGTTTTGCAGGATCAACACAACTATGATTTGCAGGTTCTGAAAGAACTAGGAAAGAATGGAAAAAAATCCTCTGTGTGTGTGTATGTATTGGGAATGAAATACTGTATGAGCTAGAAGCTCCTTCAGCCCACATTCCTGTAACACCAAACCATTGTTTATCATTTAACAGTTATTCAGTTCTGTAGTAAATAGATATTTATTATGGGAGAAGAATCCAGACCCTTTCCCCGTTAATATAGATGGTGAACTTAGTAGCAGGGAAACCAAATGTATTTTTCCTAAATACATGCTTCTGTTTTGTTCTTCTTCAGTGTATATGTGTTTCCATTTTCCCCCTAATTTGATACATCTTTGTGCTTGCACATTATCACTAGAACAACAGGCAATAAAAATGTCAGAAACCCTAACATGAGGCAGGGAAGTTACAAATAGCCACCAGCTGGAATGTTTTAAGTTCATTTGGGGTGTGATGGGGGTTGGATTGCAGCATAGTTTACTGCAGTTTGGATTACAACATAGCTTACTCTAATTTAAATGGAAATAGTAACTAAATGATTGTTTAATTCAGCTTTTAGTGGAGAAAGTATTTTCTCTATTTAGAAGGTACAATGCTTCTCAATCAAGTGTTATTTGGCCTTGCATACAGCTACTAAAGAAAGAAAAGTGTCCCTGAAGTTAAAGTGAGGACTTCAGGAAAGGACAATGTTTGTTTAATTTATGAAATGAATATTTGTTTGGTTAGTGAAGCACGGTTTGATATGCTGATCAAAATGAACTGACTGACTTGAGAGGAACCTGCTCATGAGAATTAAGTTACATTTTAAGTTAAGCTAAAATTAAGGACATTGTGCAACATAGGACACATTGATGAGCATGGGGCAGGCAACCTTAAATGATGTGTGCCATGGTGGCAAACCTCTGGTTCATTTAATTCTGATTTCATGTAGGACTGCCTCTCTCCATCTGGCCTGATCTGTTCTCCTACTCCTCAATCTTCTTTCGATTGTGAGGAAGTTCAGAAACCTGGCTTCGGCAGCCACTTTTCTTTCAAAAATGAACTCCGTTGATTGGTCAACTGGGGGAATGTAAAGTCCTGAAATTAACTAGCCTGTCCCTGGGTTAATGCATGTAATTGGAAGAGTAACTGAAAGGACTCCTCTCTTGCATCTCTATAGCCCGTCTGGCAGGGAATTTCCTTCCTAGTGGCTGCTGCCCCCAAGAGTCCAGGACCCTTCTTTCCTAACATAATGCTCTTAAGGGTAGTTGTTAGCTCCCATGCTGATCTCCTCAGCTAAACTCCTTTCTTAAATTCCAGATCTTCAGCAACAGCATATGGACAAAGCTGGACAATCAGTAGATGGTAGCCAAGAGGTACAAAAACTCTCTTTGCTGCCACCTAGTGGTAAAGTGATCAACCAGTTAACTAGTTGACCCATCATTTCAAGGAATTAAAAAAAAATAATCAGTAATTCAGTGGTATGACAGGAAAAAAACCCAAGAACTATACTGTATGGAGTTATCAAAGCTTTGTGCTGGACAGTTGAAGGAGACTTTTCATGTGGTGGATAATGTTGGGCAGGGCTGGAATTTCCAAAGGAACCACCAGTGAATGTTGTGTGTTAAAACTATATGGACAGCATCACAGCAGAGACCTATTGTGGTAGCAGCAATAATTAGGGTGGCATGATTTTCTGCTGGGGCTGGGGCAGGAGGGGAGCATGGCAAACTAACTGTGTGGATGTGGCCTAAATTTCAATAAAGTAAAGTAAATTTTACAGATGCTGATCAGAAAGGTAATCCTATTTTGCTTTTGGCCCTCAGTAGTATTTCCCTACTGTTTCTATATCCCTGTATTATTAAGATTTTAATCATATTCCTCTGGAAATTCCCTATATCTAATTTTTTTTTAGTATTAAACCCAGAAAGTTAATTTTTAAAAAGTCTGTAACAATTTCTGGTAAGTAAAATTAATCTAATTAACCACTTAACCATAATTTTCCCTCCCAACCAGTTTTCTTTGCATTGTAATAAATGCTGTTGAAGTACATGCATTTGGTATGAATATGAGATTCAGTTGAGACTCTTAATATCTACCTCCAAGAAGAAGCTTTATAATATTCAAGCCAGATGATAATTCCTGGTTTACTTCCAAAAACTTCCTTCATCTCTAGCACCCTTTCAGTTCTGACTTTTAATTAGCATTTACCTAGCCATGGTAAATATATTTCAGCTATCGAAAGGAAAAAGAGAATGTTCCAGGGTACAGTAGTTCATAATGTTAATGTTTGGGCTGTTTGACTGGAAAGAAAAAGGACAAAGACATGTATAACAGAAATAAATACAAATGATGAATTTTGTAGAAAAAGTGGGTAGAGAAATTCTTCCTTATATTAGACCCATAATAGAACCATGAATCACTGAGATAGGCTTCCAAAGTGGATGGTTTTCAAAGGATAAGGCTATTAGTGGCTACTAATTATAATAGCTTTATGTTTTCTACCTGACTATGGTAATACTGAGAGCCAGTTTGGTCTAGTGGTTAGAACAGGCTAGAAACCAGGAGACTGTGAGTTCTAGTCCCACCGTAGGTATAAAAGCCAGCTGGGTGACCTTAGGCCAGTCGCTACCTCTCAACCCTAGGAAGGAGGCAATGGCAAACCACTTCTGAAATCTCGCTAAGAAAACTGCAGGATCAGACTAGTCACCAAGGATCAGACACGACTGAACAGCAGAAAAAAAAATGGTAATATCAGTTGCTGAGGAATGTTAGTGTCGTATTTGGGGGCTACTGCAGAAACAGAATGGTTGTCTAATTAGGGCTACAGTTTGCCTGAGCAGAAGTCTTCTTTTGTGACCAGTACATGAAAGGCTAATTCTCAAGCTAGAAAAAAAGGGCTGGAAATAGCTTTATAAGTATTCTTCTCGTCTGACATTCTGAAGTGTGCCCTCCATGGTTCAGGTAAGATGCAGCCCATTTAACAACATTTCCCAGAATTAATTTCTCATGAATTCTTCCAATGTTTACTAATTTTCTATGAAGAACTATTCTCAACAAAAAAATTATCTTTATGAATATAATATTTGCTTTCAATTTAGCATGCATCGAATTTGTCATTAAATTTCATAGTAGGAACTAGAATACCAACTATATAAGATATTAATGTTGAAGGGTTTTTTATTAGCTTTGTATTAGCTTTGCTCCAATCAAATCATAAGCATTATGTTATTCAAGCTCTTATTTGAAACTAGCCTTTGAGAAAAAGACTGGTAATTTAAAAAAGAAAAACACCCCAAATTAAAATAGGATAAATTTTATTTTCCTGTGACTGGCATATTGAAATTTGTTCATTTTCCACATAACTCCATATACAAAATAGTATCTGGATCTGGGATCTATAATTCTGCAAGGTATGGACTTTTTTATTATTACAACTTGCATTTATAAAAAAATCTAATACCCCCAGGTTACATTGACAATTCTTCTTAACATTGATGTTGACTAACTTGACAATAAGTATGAAGCATCACTATGCACTCCTCTTAAAATCAACCTGTGATTCACTGTATTTCCAAAATAGTAGTCTAAATTTAAAAAACAGCAACTTTATATTGCCATCGATTATACTAATGTTTTGATTCTCAACTAATATTCCTGAAACTCTGCATGAAATATAATTATTCTAGGCAATAGGTCACAGGGTTTCCAAAGATGTCAATTTCTGAGGCATGAAAAGCTTGATAACAGTAAAATCTTTGAAATGTAGAGCTGTTCTAAAGTCTGCATCCATACTTTGTTACATTATAAACATTTTAAACAGGTGTGGAATGTCAACACTTTTTTTTGAATACTTGCACTCTACTCTTTGAACGGCTTCATCTTGCTCTGCTCAGGATAAAATAGGGGAAAGGATAGAAAAGTGACCCAATCCTACATAAATCAAAAGTTTCTTGTTATAAATTGCATACCATCATAACATCCTTTACCAGTGTTTGCATGCCAGAAGTGGGAGCTTAAGGGTAGTTTATAGCGGAAAAATGGTTTTTGAATGGATAGTACACCCTCACCCGACTTCTCCTCTTTGGGCTTAAGCACAAGGTCTGTGGTGTGAGGAAATAGAAAGCAGCATTTTTCTAGCTGTCTTTGGGAAACAATGAGTTCTCTGTTACACCAGCCCAAACTTCTGCAGTGCCTACCTCATGAGGTTGGAATGGCTAGTTAAATTCAGGTTCAAAGCCCCTGGCCTCCAAGTACTTTTAATTCAGCACTATTTTTGCTTCTGTGCATGTATTTTTTTCTACTTAAGCATGTGAGTTCTCTTGTTTTTCAGGGAACTAAGCAGTAAGTTTTATAATTAGATTAAAGACAACCAAATGAAACCTTGGGTATTTTTTAAAATGTCATTTAATATTTTCTTGCAAAAACATTGTCTTTAATAGACATTGCATAATTTCTTATATATTTACACCTTGTTTGTTGCTTAGCTGCATTTTAGGCTTCTTGTTTCAAAACAGTTGATTTTTCATTATTATTATGTAGTAATAGGAAGTTTATTTCATTGTACGAATCAATAGTTGGATTTCAGAGTTCCAAACTGAAATCCATTTATTTTACAGCTATATAGAGTGGTAAAACTTGAAAATCGATCCCAACTTTATTATAATTTCAAAGGTACACTTTTATACGTATGGAACATGACTTCTGCTAACAGTAAAACTTTACAAAAAATGATAAAAGAATTGAATTTAAAAAGTGAGAATTCAACTCTAGCCTTACACAAAAATGCTCGAATGAAAGCAAAAGCCATGTTTATAGAATTAATTTCTTACATTATAAAAGACCTGTGCTACCTGTTGTTGCATAGCCCTAGTGTTTTGTTTTCTCTTTTTAAACTCATTATTTTTGGATCTACTTACTATTTAGAAGGATACTGAAAATAAGTTATGGTCTGAGCAGTATTCGTTAAATCTTTAAAAGCATTTTATTTTGCTAAATTTAAGTGAATTAATACTTGCTTTCAAGGGCATTTATATAACATAATTACAACCAGACATACCATTTTATGGTAATAAAAATGATATTTTATGGGATTTTATATTGCACTTTCATTACAATTTCTTTGTTGTTTTTATGAAGTCCCTTCCTGTTTAAAAGAAACTTGGAACATGCACTCCATTTCTAAACTCCCACTTACCACAAAAGGCTAATGTTGATGAGTCCAGAAAGAGATAACCTATCTCAGATCTTGACAAGCCCATTTTTTACATTGATTGCAAATATATCTGGAGAGGCCAAGGTAGAGATCAGGTTTCCAGTTTGTTATATTAGCTGATACAGAGGCAAGTGGATTGATAAATCTTTTTCTCATTTTAAGGGTGATAGCTTAGAAGGTCATTCTTTGCCACATAATATATTATAGGTATCAGCAGTTAATTTATTCATTTCTTTTATATGGTAGGATAGTAGCTGTTCATTTTTTCTTGTTAATATTACAAGTATATTTAGACATAAAAAGATATTTAAGTACATACTGTCTTGGTTACAGTTTTATAAGCAGTGAGGATGGATTAGAACAGAAAGAAGTATTCAGAGTATATTAAATTTGGGGGTTTCTAAATGAAACTAGATTGCAGTATTCATTTCCTTCCAATGGAAAGTAACTAAGTGTAAATTGAGATGTTAACATTTCGTATAAAGCAGAAAATCTTTGGAAACTGGCTTAAATTGAATCATCTTTAGTTTGCATATTGCTGTGGGCATTTTCCCCCATAACCCATAGGTCTGAGGAACTACATTCAAAAGCTCTATGGATATAAATAACACATAGCTTGAATTACAAGATTGGGAAGTTAATTATGGTTGCAATTGCAGTTGATTTGAAATAATTTTGGTTTCTCATTTAAATACACATTTGTTCACTTCAGAAGCTATCAAGTAATGGAGTGAAAGACCAATGATAACGAGATGAGGCAGTTATTTTGCATACTGTGAAAATAAGTAAGATCTTTTACGTTACCTAAGTTGAGATATTTAAACTAGAGGTCCCTTCATGTCTTTTCAATTAAATGAATTAGGCTTTCCAGAGATGTGGAAATTTTTTCCATAACTTTTTGCAGTTTCTATTAATTTGGAGGTTTATTTATTTTTATTTATTTATTATTCAAATTTAATTACCGCCCATCAACCCCAGAAGAGGGACTCTGGGCGGGTTGCTTCTGGATTGGAAAGTTTATGTCGTAATTTCCCTGGAATGAGAAAAACAACATATTTTAGGATAGTATTTCAGAGGCTGTATAAATAATATAAATCAAATTCCAAGTTCATCTGTTGATAAGAAATTGTACTTCCTACTTTCCAAGATCCTTGATGTTTTAATTTAAACTCCTTAAAAGGACAAAGGATAAGAAGTGCAAACTTGCATCTATGAGAAATTTTTAAACTATATTATACAGGTGCATAGTTGTGGTTAGTGTTATACATTATTTTATTCCAGTAATGCCAAAACTCTGTTTTTAATAGTGAAAAACACCCATTCTTGTGGTTGTTATTGTTATTATATATAATCATCATACTTTTATCACCTTAATACTAAATATTCAGCCTGCTTATATTTGAGCAAATTTGAAAACATTCTGTTCCTTTTCCCCCCATATTACTAGCATATTGTTTGTCCCTGTCCCTAGCCTGCCTGTCATCTGGCAACACAAAAGATGTAGGCCTAATTTCTGCAGTACTCTCTGAGTCTCAAAAGGTAGTGGTGAGGTTATACAAGTGCTATAAAAACATTATTATTTATTATTTGAGGAATTTCTAGGCTATCATGCAGTCAAATTCCTAAGCTGACTTTACAGATATAATGGAAAGAATTAAAAAAAAATTGTTGAAAGCTGCAAGAACTAAAAGAGTAGCATAAAAATACTTTCAGAGGGAGAACATGTTAGATTTAAGACATCTGGGAAATACTTTGCCAAATCTTATCGAAGTACCTAATGAACTTCTCTAGGGAAAGCATTCCATAATTGGGTCACCAGCATTGAAACATCCTTTTCCTTACCAGACATACATCACAATTCAGATGAAGAGATATTAAGAGAGGATAATCTCATAAAAATTATAGTGTTCAAGGAAGTATGGAGAAGCTTTTCTTTAGCATTTGTGGATCCAACCTGAAAAGGGATGTTTAAGGTCAAAATGACCAAATTTGAAAATAGACTAAGAACCTATGCAGTAATAAAACACAGATGTCCTTTTTTTCTAATGTTGCTATAATACCATTTCCTATGGCAGTTTAGCAGTTTCCTAATCATATGCAATGTTGGTACATGTTAAAACAAGCAAACAAAAAACAGTATAGCGATCTAAAGTAGAGATTGGCGGAACATAGATGTCTGACAAATCTTATAGATCAGGGTTTCGCAACCAGAGTTCCGTGGAACCCTAGATTCCACGAGAGATCACTAGGGGTTCCCTAGGAGATCACAATTTATTTATAAAATTATTTCAAATTCAGGCAACTTCACATTAAAGAGGTACGTTTCATTCTTTATTCCTGGTTTAAGAACAGTGTTAATGCACATATACAGGCCTACACACACACAAAATATAATAATTTTGTAACTTCTGGTCTATATTTGAGCCTGAATGTGCAGGGGTTCCCCAAGGCCTGAAAAATATTTCAAGGGTTCCTCCAGGGTCCAAAGGTTGAGAAAGGCATAGATCAATCAAATCCAGCAGAATTAAATATGTCATATGTAATTATTTCCTTTGTGTAAGATGTCTGCATCTATATCATTTCATGAGAAGTGTTCCTATTCTTCTAGACCTTGCATAACAGATTCCATGACCAAGTAACTGCACACCATGTCATGTCCTAAGCAGCATTAACTTAATCGTATTTTGCTTGAACTGAACTTTGTCCCAGTACTGCCACTTTAGTACAATATTTCATATCTAGAGATTCCACAACTGGATCTGCAATGTTGGTGATACTATGAACCTTTTGAATCATGAAAGTGAATGCTTGAATGATATTAGGCAGTGTGTGCCATTCCCTTCAAGATTCTTGATAGGCTTCTAATTAACTTGGGTAAAACAGGCAAGTCTGCCATATATTTAACTTCTTCATTTTCTTAAGGGTCTCTAAAATAGTTGTCTTCCTTAACATTGTTGAAGATTACCCTTTTATCCTAAGAAAGAGCTAACCAAATATTAAACTTATAGGCAGTTTCTGATAATATCTATCTATCAATCCATCCATCTTCGTAACTGCCTCAATCCTAATGAACTCAAAAAAGTCAAGTGCAAAAAGTCAAGAGCAAAAGACAAAAAAAAAGTAAGGGCTCAATGTAATTAGCTAAAACAAGATCATTAAAAGCCAGTAATAAATATTACAGGCACCCTTGATGCTAAACTAATCTAATCCAAGGAACAAATACACATTGGGAAAACACTGCTTGAGCTTTGTATTAATTGTATTAACAATTAACAATTCTACATGTAGAATTTTGCCTTTATTGTTGTCAGACTCATATTGAACCAATGAACTAACTGAACAAAGACAATTCTTTGGAAGCAGTTTGAAAATTTCCATTTGGACTTTGTCATAACTGACAGTCTTGCATTTCAAAGCAAAGTCCATCAGGAAATATGGATGTGTTTCCATTGGAAATTGAATATAAAGATACTCTTATGCGTTTTAACAGTGGTGTGCATGGTTCTAAAGTTCTATTTTTTTAATTCAAGTTTTGTCACTGAAAAGTTATTTAGGGAGATAATTTATATATTGTAGGTCAGAGGTAATCATATAATGGAGAACAATCATCTCCATAAAAGATACAGCAACAGTTTTCTGTATGTGGTTTATTCTGGGCTTTCTTTAAGTATTTTTCATTTCAACAGCCTTCTCTCTTCAATTGTCAAACATATTTTTTTTCCCTTTACTATCAGCACATATAATAGGAAATGGAGACTTTTTTGGGTTAATCAAATATTCTATTGTGCTGCATTAAGTAGCATGGTTCCTCTTCTTTATATGTATGCGAACTTGAATTAACTTCCTATTTGAAGTGAAGTACATATATAATTATTTACTCAGTTCACAAATGTTCTACAAGGTTTGACATTATTTAGCCAATTTTCAGCATTTGGCCAGCAATATATTGTATTGCATCAGCAGATGAAGAGGACACTACTTGACCTTAGAGGTATGATTTAGAAATTTTTTTCTTTGAAGAAAGATAAAAATTTAAAAGCATAAGAATATCTTTGGGGCTTCAGATTCAACCATTTTTAAGAGACAGAGTTATTAAAATCCCTCCCTCCTTTTGTATCTAGTATATCTAAAAACCCCCCACAAAGGCATATATCCTTTTACAAAGAAGCAGCTACTTTATCATACAAGCATATAGTTTTATTGGGTTAGCTGACTAACAAAAGTAGAACAATGACTTAATGGACAAGATGCAATTTTAACTGAAGATTCATTCTTATGCTTGTTTTCCTATTAAAGATTTTGTAAATAGAACTCAGTTTTCTATTCTCTTTATTACTGATGTTAATAATTTATTATTAGTTTGTATGTATGCTGTGTACAGCAGTTTCATGTGAGGAGAAACGATAAGAAACTAATACTTGAGAGAAGATTAAATTGTCCAAATTAGGGTATTTTGAGAGAATATGTTGTGGTTAGTTCTTAATCAGAGACACAGATATGCCTCAAATTTTGGTTTATGAAATACCACATGGGAATTAATAATTCCTATATGTCTTCAGCGCTGGTGATTGCTTTTGTGAAAGTCTTATGTATGTATGTTTTGTGTATGTATGTTTTGTGTGTATGTTATCTAAGGTAAATTTGCATCTAATAAAATTAATTTGTTTTCCATTTTGAAAATTGGTAAATGTTCACTAATTTGGTACTAAACTTGTTCCAACTTAAATATATACCTTTATACATATATACCGTGAAGTTTGTAACATCTAGCTGTTTCAGGCAGATACACCACAGCTTAAACCTGAAGACCAAATACTAACTTTTTAATGAAGAATTTGAGAATATTTCTGGCAGTGGAAAGCAAAACATTATTTAAAACATGCATGAGATTGAGATCTGTGATATCTTTTCAGATTCTTCTAGGAGAATGCTGTGTCTAAATGTCAAAATCGAAGTATATTGGTCAATTAATCACTGCCAGTGAGCCATAACATGTCAAAGCACCATTTCATGTGACCTCATAATGTTTGTAAAAACCAGCAACCAGACAGCCTCTGATATTGACCACACTACTGTTTTGTTTTCTTTGAAATGTTTAAGCCTAAGGTATTTGAATTACAGTAGAGTTTTATTTTCAGTATCTGTGTGTTTGATTTGTATTAGATATTGACAGATATTATAAAAATATATTGTAAACAGTGAAACAAAACTGCTTTAAAACAGTATTGCTAGGTTTCACTATTTAAAGTTTCTCAAACTGTTAAATCAGATACTAGAATTAGGTAATACAAGTTTTAATGCCAGTATTTGCAATAAAAAACAGAATTAGTGTGACAAGATGTTATGTTTAAACAATTCCCTTTCCATTAGTCTTGTTGTTAGAACAGGAGGTGCTGAATATTGACAAGTAAATGCAAGGAGCAGTTTACATTGATTAACAGTGGTTAGTCTCATAAAGCAGAGAATATTATTCAGATGTAATAATTTTTCATTTTGGCATATCTGTACCTCCTCCTTTCCTTCTCTTTCTCCTTGGCACAGAAAAATTAACTAAGGCCATAAAATTATTTTGACATACTAGGAAATTTAAATGTTGCAACAAGCAAAGCATTGTGTTACTGGTGGACCGAGATGCAGGAAGCAAAACTCTTCTCCTTTGCTGGCTCATTTGGGAAGTTTGGTCACTGGTACAAAGCCATGCAGCTGCACATAATATAAAGTAACTTTAACAGCATATTTGGTGAGTTTATAACTTCCCTAGGGTATTTTAACATTAAAAATAGTTATCATGAATGCAGCCCATCTGAACATGAACGTGAACTTATTTTGAGAGAGATTAACATCTCAAATTCTTTTTGTATTTTTTTATATTGCTCTAAGGCATGCATATATTTTTATTTGTATCAGTTGTATTTTCATTTCTTGGCATAAACATATCTGTTTAGACCTATGAATTAAACAGAGACAACTGTTCCCAGAGGTGCATGCTGAATACACTTACTCTTTTTACAGCAGTCAAAAATAAATAACAGTAATAAACTATATATTGATCATTATGCCACACAAATTATGAATTATTTTGTTAGGGGAAAAAAAGTATATTATGCTTGACATGAGACTAAGAGATATAAAAATAGTCTGACATGCATGGTTTGCAGGGTTTCAAATTTTTCTTAACACTTTTGTATCTTTTCTGTGGATGAAACAAAAGACACTAGAATCAGGCATCAGTGTCAGCAGTCTCCTGCTGCTTTAATCCAAATTTAAAAAACAAAAGAAAACAGCATTGCACCTTTATGATGCAAGCTTTGCTCCTTATTGACATGTATGTGATGTCATGGCACACATACAAAAGAGGCAGGACATCAGTCACAACAGTATGACACTGCTTTTGTCTAACCAGTTTGATAGCTCTTGAAGATCCACTGGAGGTTGTTTCTGCTTCTTGTTTATTGACAGTTTTCAGGAGAACTAACTCTAATAAATTTGCAGGAAATAACAAGATAAACAGGCAGGCTAAAGTAATCAAGTGCAGTATGAGATCACAGGCATACTTAATCAACCAGTAATAATAATAACCCAATATACTAGACAGCCAGACAAGTTGTATAATAATTTATGTCCTTAGAGGTTTCCCTACCACTCACAAGATTTTTCAGTCCTAATAGCATGTTTAAGCATTTTTTTACAGTCTTTCCTGTTGCAGGAATGGATTAGCTAGTATTTTGTATTTAATATTTTAGTTCACATTTAGATTTATATGTTTTAATTCAGCTGCCAGGAAATCTTTCCTTTTCCCATGTAAAATTGGAGTTGAATGCAGGTATTCCTTATTTATATAAGCTACTTCAGATGAAAAAAACATAATTGTGTTTTAGAGATTATTTTGAAAGCATCCTAGGTACTAGTTTTTGTAAAGCTTTTGGAGTTGTATTTAAAGAACTCTGTGTGTTTTTTCTTGGCATCAAATCCTTATTATCATGTTCTGTGTTAATAATGAGACTCTGATAGAATAGCCCACAATACTTCTATAGAACCTAACTGTCCTATTACTGGAATTGTGTGTGCGTGTGTGCTTGTGTACACACACACAAACACAAACACCTATATATAAAGATTAATGTAATTGGTTTTGCAAAAGAAACCAGCATATAGGTGTTGGAAGGGAATAGAACACTGACTTAGAAGTAGTGCAGAATGTTCTGACACTATTGTTAAATTCCAGGAATAGCAATCATAAATGTCCACAGCTCTGTTATAAGGATTCCAACAAAATATATTCACACCCTTCAGGAACAGCAGAAAGTGCTTGACTCAAACAATATCAGTGCTGCTACATTACATTTTCAGTATTCCTATAAGGTTACCATGTGAAACTCAGTGACATCTATTTACAGTACTTCTGCAGCCTTGTATACCAGAAGGTTTGTAACTGCTCTAGGCCTATGGGAGACTGTGAGAGGATGTCAGAGGACCTATATTATGATTGCTGCTGGCAAACTCCCAAATGTTGTAAATACCTTATCTCTAAACTGTTGTTTGATTTGAACTTGGCAGAAATACTAAAGCCAACAGACACCTGGAATAAATATTGTTGTGAGGGAGAGGAGAGAACTTCATATCAGCCTCTACTGGTTGTTCCCAGCTTGTTTCTTCTGGTGGAGTATTCAATCATGTTAACAGCAGAATATGTTGCAAAGCCTTCTGCAAACATAGGGTGCCTAAGACTTGCAAGGGGAGGAGATCTAATATATGTATTACTTTGGTACATTGACTTGATTTGTGGCCCTTAAATACTGAGACAGTTCAAACAAAAATTTGCAGTTACTTGAAAGTTTGTTTGCTGTAATATACTTTGAGCTGATGAGATGAGCCAACATTAGACTCCCACTATCTTCTGTTCTTTGTATCCTATCATAGTCTACATTAACTAGATTCAATTAGGTGAGTGAAGTCATCGTTTTTCTCTGTAATTAGTACAACCCCAAAGACGCAAAACTAAAGGGAATTTCAAAACTCATAGAGAGGAAAATCCAAATACTTAGAATACATTGAGCATTCCTCTCCACTGCCTCTAATTCTACATTGGCCCCTTCAGCAAGGACATCATAGCAAGGCCTAAAGAAAGTCAAATTGATAATTGATAGGGCTTTGAATGTGCTTTGGAGGAAGTACATCAGACCTTATAAAAGGGTAGAACCTCTCTGCTATTCATTAAAGCAATACAATTTTTTTCAGGTATCTGAAAAAAGATGTAGCTGCTTTAACACTCATATTCATTTTAATTAGTGGATTTCTCGATCAGTCAAAGTCCCATTGGCTGTATTTGCCATTCATGTTAAACCAGGTTTTTGAAAAATCTATGAATAAATAATATACTGTTACATGCATTTTCATCACCAGTCCCACCACCTTCCAGGAAGTGAATGATGATAATACTGATGATGATGATGATGATGATGATGATAGACATATAACAAACTACAACAAAATATACCAGTGATTGCAGTAAAAAACACATATATTGTACCAATTGAAATAAACTAATCATCAAAGAAAAGAAAAAAAGAAAGAAAGAAAAAAAAGTTCTATGGAGTATCAATATAATTGAGCTAAACAAATCACAGAAGCTATTCTTTGTTATCCTTACTGTGATGTATGAACTGGAAACTTCACCTTGTTTTCCTCCTAACAAGCCAAATTTGGAAGCCATGGCTTATTTTTGGCTTTCAACTATATCTTGCTTAGAAAGAAACAAAACATGGAAGCTCCATATTTTCTTTTATTAATCAAAAGCAAACTGAAACTCAGACATAGTTTTCTGTTAGCACAAGCCTGGCATGAACAGTTTGTGACAGTTTGCTATTTTTTGGCTCCTCAATGCGAAGTACAAAATGTTGTCAACTGCAGCACAAACTTTATGATGTGCCACATTTTAAAGCTTATTTTAAGAGTTTTATTATAAAATTCTCAGCAAGTAGCAGCACTTGGCAAACCTTGTCTAGGTTCAGAAGCTAAGTAGAGTTGAGCTTGGTCAGCACTTCGATGGACCCCAATGCTAACCAAGACTGTAGGCTAACTGGGAAGTCAAAAAACCATTCCAGAAGAAGGTGGTGGCCTACAGCTTCTGCACTGCTGCTGAAAAAACTACATGGATGTGTCACCAGGAGTCAAGCACAACTTGAAGGAAACTTTCTCTTTTTTGTACTACAAAAGTTAAAGATATGGAATTTAGGCAGAAAATCATGAACAATCTCATAGGCATTGTTGCATAAAATCTTTAACACATAAAGTAATGTCCTTAGATTCCAGTTTCACTGTTATTGTTGTTCTATTTATGGAAAAATAGTCTTGTGTGAATGGAAAACTACTTTTGAAGGCAATATGGAACTGCATGCATTTCAGCTGCTACTACTTGTTTTGAAATATGGACCAAAGTAAGGGGGATCAGATGCATATATTACAGCCTGGCTTATTCCCCACATTTTTCCAATGTTTGTGCAGTAGTTTGCAAACAGCAGTGATCAATAAACTAATTAACACTCCTTTCAATTGAATTGGATCAAGACAAATCTTAAGAATGAGCATTTTTTTTTTGCAGCATTGCACTCTCATGCAAATGTTGACCTCTAGGGCAACTGACCTCATGACATCAATCAAAGTGAGTGGGATCAAATTTTTGACTGATTTTTTTTCATAGCGAGGGTTTAAGTGGCACCCCCACCACCCTGCAGCAATATCATTTAGGAGTTTAGAGCTTAAATACAACTTTAAAATATGCAATAAATAAAGTTAATAACATTGATGATACTATTAGTCATCTTAACTTGCATCTGTATAGATGTGACCTTTAGATACTTGGTTCCTTTGACATGGTATTGCTGAAAAGTTCCAGATTCCCAATTTAGTTTTCTAAATTTCAATTCCACATATATACAGGGTGTACCAAAAGTCAGGCACAATAGACAATTTATTATATAAATTACATTTAAATGTTTGAATTGGGTGCCATTTTCTTGTAAACATTTCTTTACTTGTTTGACGCATTACCATTGAACACTGCTAAGTACAGTAACATTTTCTCTGAAAAAAATATTAATTAATAGGATTAGTCAGACATATTGAGATTGGCCTATGGGGCCTGACTTGTAGTACACCCTATATATGCACACATCAACATACCTTGAAAAAGGTGAGACATCTCTGGACTTTAATTTTAATATGAATTACTATGATGCGGTTCATCTTTTTAAAAAAACAATTTGCCTATGTTTATGGAGATATGCCTTGCATAAAGTTATTCTTGCATAAAGTCATTTGCCAATTCTAGTATTTCTTTATACTAGAACTATACTAGCTTTTTCCCCCCAATTCTGACATATTTTGGTTGCTACATAATAACATTAGGCATAATAACCTTGGAAGTCACACAGTAAAAAAATCTGCTATCATAAGACTGTTCTTTTGTGGTCTTGATTTTGCATCAATCATAATTAAATTGTAAAGAGACAGGATAAATTATAGTAAACCATTTGACCTTTGTTTTTCTGTTGAACAAAATCAGTCCAAGCTCAAAACGTCTCCATGCATACAAGATTTTTCTGTTATTTTTCTTCCCTTATATTTTAAGAATGAAATTTGATTGAAGCCACAGAGTAAATCCCTCAAAATTCTTTGCCACTTTGGTGTTTCCTTGAAATAGTATTGGCTGTTTATAATTGGATGTTAGTGGATTGGCTTTCTGTGTAATATGCTACTCAAAATAATGTAGAGTTGGATCAACTTGGGTGTTCTACATTTAACATGGTGGTAGTTAGGCCTAATTCCCATAGCAGGGAGGGGGAATGAGGAGGAGCATCACAAAGAACAAAAGCTAGGAGGCTGCCAGCTGAGTAAAGCCTCATGCAAACAGGTTTGAGTAACAGCAATATTTTCAAAGGGAGGAGAGAAAATAATGATACTTAAGTGAGGTTGGTCTTAGCATAAGCAGTTGCAAGTCTGTATCCAATAATGTATCATTTACTAGGTCTGGAATAGATCCCATGGATAAATTAACTGAACTCGTACCCTGCTGTGAGCTCTTTTGCTGCGTTCTCTGCTTGTTAGCCTCCTAGCCTCTAGTTTGACCCTGTTCCTCTCCTTAATTAATGCATCTCCAATTCCCTAATCTGACTTTTTTTTAAAAAAATCTCATGTTTCTTTGTTTCTGTTCAACTTGAGGAAATAGCTGACGAGTTTTCAGCAGTTTACCCAGAGGCAAAATTAGCAGGTGCATCCAGGGTTATTGTAGAGCTGATCAACTGTGCTGAGAGCTTGGCCCAATTCCAGTTCTGATAAACAAAATAGCACTATAAATTAACTGAAAAGTAACAGTAAAAGGATAATTCTCTAGGTATGAATTCTGGGTCTCTATCTTAAAAAAAAATTCTAAGCAGTGATTATACTGGACTGGATTTGGTTTGGGATAAAAAGACTTACTTCCCCATACTTGAAGTGCTAGAGTATACTTGGGCATAACTCACAATCATTGTTTAAGGCAGAGTTCTCAAACTATAAAAGGTAAAGGTAAAGGTTTCCCTTGACGTAAAGTCCAGTCGAATCCGACTCTAGGGGGCGGTGCTCATCTCCGTTTCTATAGCATAAAATGTGACTAAACTATAGCAAATCAATTAAAAGTGAAATTCCCCCATCTATTAATTATTGATATGTATAGTCTAAATTCTCCTCAAGTCCTGCTGAGCTGTCTCATTGTGGTGGGCCTGTGTTCCTGGGAGAGTTGAATAAAGAACTCCAGGAGTCTATGCCAAGAGTATATGCTCTCAGTAGAATCACCCAAGATGTGAAGGTCATCTCAGCAGCCCAGCTAACACCATCAGGCACCCTTATAGGAAAATGCTGGAGTTGGATGATCACCAAACAGCAAAGGTATAATTTCATGCTATCTGGGAGAAGGCAATGGTAAATCACTCCTGTATTTTACTAAGAAGACCTCATAGATAATACAAAGTGATTGACAATTTAGTGCCAGACGATGGGCCCCTCAAGTTGGGTGGCACTCAACGTGCTACTTAGGGAGAGCTAAGATTTCTGAGTTCTAATGGTGTTTATTATGTGACTAGATTAAAGTTTTTAGTAAGTGTAATCGCTGATGTTACCATGCAAGAAAAGAAAACCTGAAGCTGCAAAGACAGAATTACAGTAGGAACAGGGAATGTAAGATGAACAGGGGAAAACTCAACACAGTGAAAGATGAAATGAAACAACTACACATTGATAGGTTAAAGGTAAAGGTAAAGGTTTCCCTTGACGTAAAGTCCAGTCGTGTCCGACTCTAGGGGGCGGTGCTCATCTCCGTTTCAAAGCCTTGGAGCCGGCGTTGTCCATAGGACACTTCCGGGTCATGTGGCCAGCATGACGACTCGGAACGCCGTTACCTTCCCGCTGAAGCGGTACCTATTGATCTACTCACATTTGCATGTTTTCGAACTGCTAGGTGAGCAGGAGCTGGGACGAGCAACGGGAGCTCACCCCGCCGCGCGGTTTCGAACCGCCGACCTTCCGATCGACAGCTCAGCGGTTTAACCCGCAGCGTCACCGCGTCCCTTGATAGGTTAGGCATCAACAAATTGAAGTGCACTGGAATTGGATACTTTCAGTTAGAAGATCATGTTTATTGATCTTCAGGACACAAAAGACAAAGAATAAATGTGTTGCTTTCATCATCAGGAATGATGATGTACTTGGATGCAGTGAAATAAATGTCCAAATATCAATTAGACTTTGTGCACAACCCTTTATAATGATTTTCCCCAGTTTATACTTCAACCACTGATGCAGAAGAAGAGGAGGTTGATGAGTTTTACAGTCAGGTTCAATCTGAAATCCACAGGATATGCAAATAAGATGTGCTATTTATGGTTGGAGGCTGGAGTGCCAAAGTTAGAAATATTAAGGGAGAAAATGTAGTTGGACTGTATGGCCTAGGAAATGGAAGTGAAGCAGGAGAACAATTTACTAAGTTCTGCCAATCCAATAATTTCCTTATTGCTAGCACAGTCTTCCAATAACCAAAACAACACTCACTAGACCTCACCAGAAGGAGCACACAGAACTCAAATTCATTATTGGTACAAGGAGGTGGAAGAGCTCAGGTTATAACAGCAAAGATGTGGCCAGGGGCTAACTGTGGAATAGAACATGAACAGCTCATATGTAAGTTCCAAGTCAAGCTACAGTGGAAGAAGAAAGCAATCCAGTTTCCTGATATGATATTAAGCATATAATCAGCATTTTCAAGGAGAACATCAGGAATTGTTTTGAAATACTGGACTTCATCGTTAGAGAACCAGAGAGTCTATGGAAATAGTCAAATAAGTTGTTAAGGATGAATGTGAAAAGAGATTGCCAAAGACCAAGCAATAGGAGAAAGCAAACTGGATGTCAGAACAAATGGTGGAAATTACCAAGAAGACAAGAGAAGCCAAAGCCAAAAAAGAGAGAAACTTTAAAAATTTCAGAAAACTGTTAGAAGAGAAAAGAAACAGCATTGCAACAACATATGTAAAAACAAAGATGGAAACAGACATGGAAATAACAAGGAAAGTCTTCCAAAAGAAGGAGGTTCCAATCTTGAATTGGTATGCTATAGGATGCCAGTGGACAAATGGTAGCTGATTTGAAGATAATCAAACAAATGGAAGGGATATATTGAAATTCTGTACAGTAGAAATGTCAACATCCAAGGTACCTTAGAAGATATTCCCTGTCTACAAGTACCTCTAGTACTAGAAGATAAAGTTAGATCAGTACTCTGATCATTACCAAGTCAGAAGGCTACAGGAACTGTTAGACTTCTCACTGAAATATGACAAACAACAGAAGAAGAATAAGTAAAGGTTCTAACCAAGCTATGCCAGGAAATCTGGAGAACAACAGTGGCCAACAGATTGGATGATGTCAGTCTACATACCTATACTAATGAAAGGAGCGTAACAGAATGTACAGACTATCACATATTATACATAATTTCACATGCTAGCAAAATAGGCTTAGATTAGATAGATAGATAGATAGATAGATAGATAGATAGATAGATAGATAGATAGATAGATAGATAGATAGATAGATTAGAGGCCACCAGGCTCCATTTCAACTCTGGGCAGCTTACATTTTAAAAATAAGAAAGAATAAAATGAAGAGGAAAAATCACATCTATCTGAAAAAAACAGACCACCAACACACCAGAAAAAAAAACATAACAAAAGTTCAACAACCATCCTAACCCCAGGCTTGGCAGCAAAGCCAGATTTTTGATGAACAACTTCAGGAAGGGAGCCATAATAAGTAAATAAATATGGATCTCTGGGGGATGCTGTTCCACAAGACAGGTGTTGTGACAGAGAAGGTGTGCCTCCTAAGTCCCAAGGCCTAGTGAGATAAGACTATATTCTCTCCCCTTACTTATTCAGTCTTTATGCTGAATATATATTAACAGAAACTGGATTGGAAGAAGATAAGCATAGTTTTAAAACTGGAGTGACAAAACATCAGTAACCTGCACTATGCGAATGCCACTACTCTGATAGCTGAAAATGCAAATGAACTGGAAACTGTAGTACTAAAATTCAAAGAGCATAGTGAAAAAATGGGAATAAAATTAGCTATAAAGAAGACCAACTTAATGACAACTGGTACAGCAACCAGCCTTAGAACTAGAAATGAAGGCACAGATAATCCTCATATAGCAACTGCCTCAGATAGCGACCATTAACAAATATGACAGTAATAAAGTTCTCTCACGCAGCAATGTCAGCATTACCCTCCCTCCAGCATGCATTGTTGTCAAGCGCAGAAATTTGGGCATGACAACGCATGCTGGAGGGAGAGTAAAGCTGATGTTGCTGCACGAGAGAACTGTATCTAAATGAGACAGCAGCAACCAGCAAACTTTACAGCATCTTGCTTGCTCTCTCTCAGTCACGTGATTCACTTGGCAACCGGGTCACTTGGCACCAAATGTGGTTGCTAAATGAGGACTACCTGTATTGAAGTGATAGATAGCTTCTGCCTTTTAGGATCGACTCTCAATAATAAAGGAAGCAGCTGTTAAAAAATATACTGCACTCTAGTACTTGGTAGAATAGCAGTGAAGGCTTTTGAAAAGATTTTGCGATGTGTCTATATCTACAAACATTAGAATTATGGAAGCAGTGCTTTTCCCTGTGGGACCAAATGCTGGACTTTGAAGGAGGAGGATAGAAAAGGTATTGATGCTTTTGCAGTTTGACATTGGAAAAGACTCCTGAGAATACTATGCTTGTATGATTGTTTGTTTGTTTATACAATTTATAGGCCTCCCAACTCCCAGTGACTGGGCAGTTTACAATTAAAAGTAAAATAATAATAATAATAATAATAATAATAATAATAATAATTCGTTGTTATTTATTCATTCAGTTGCTTCCGACTCTTCGTGACTTCATGGACCAGCCCACGCCAGAGCTTCCTGTCGGTCGTCAACACCCCCAGCTCCCCCAGGGACGTGTCCGTCACCTCTAGAATATCATCTATCCATCTTGCCCTTGGTCGGCCCCTCTTCCTTTGCCCTCCACTCTCCCTAGCATCAGCATCTTCTCCAGGGTGTCCTGTCTTCTCATGATGTGGCCAAAGTATTTCAGTTTTGCCTTTAATATCATTCCCTCAAGTGAGCAGTTTGGCTTTATTTCCTGAACTTTGGACTGGTTTGATCTTCTAGCAGTCCAAGGCACTCTCAGAATTTTCCTCCAACACCACAGTTCAAAAGCATCGATCTTCCTTCTCTCAGCCTTCCTTATGGTCCAGCTCTTGCAGCCATATGTTACTACTGGGAATACCATTGCTTTAACTATGTGGACCTTTGTTGTCCGTGTGATGTCTCTGCTCTTTACTATTTTATCGAGATTTGTCATTGCTCTTCTCCCAAGGATTAAACACCTTCTGATTTCCTGACTGCAGTCAGCATCTGCAGTAATCTTTGCACCTAGAAATACAAAGTCTTTTACTGCCTCTACATTTTCTCCCTCTATTTGAAAGTTATCAATCAAGCCATAATCTTGGTTTTTTTGAGGTTTAGCTGCAAGCCAGCTTTTGCACTTTCTTCTTTCACCTTCATCATAAGGCTCCTCAGTTCCTCTTCGCTTTCAGCCATCAAAGTGGTACATCTGCATATCTGAGATTGTTGATGTTTCTTCCAGCGATTTTAACTCCAGCCTTGGATTCCTCAAGCCCAGCATGTCGCATGATGTGTTCTGCATACAAGTTGAATGGGTAGGGTGAGAGTATACAACCCTGCCGTACTCCTTTCCCAATCTTAAACCAGTCTGTTGTTCCGTGGTCTGTTCTTACTGTTGCTACTTGGTTGTTATACAGATTCCTCAGGAGGTAGACAAGATGACTTGGTATCCCCATCTAAGAACTTGCCACAATTCGTTATGGTCCACGCAGTCAAAGGCTTTAGAATAGTCAATAAAACAAAAGTATGTGTTTTTCTGAAACTCCCTGGCTTTTTCCATTATCCAGCGGATTTGGTAATTTGGTCCCTAGTTCCTCTGCCTTTTCTAAACCCAGCTTGTACATCTGGCAATTCTCTCTCCATGAATTGCTGAAGTCTACTTTGCAGGATCTTGAGCATTACCTTACCGGCATGTGAAATGAGTGCTACTGTTCGATAGTTTGAACATTCTTTAGTGTTTCCCTTTTTTGGTATGAGGATATAAGTTGATTTTTTCCAATTTGATGGCCATTCTTGTGTTTTCCAAATTTGCTGGCATATAGCATGCATTACCTTGACAACATCATCTAGCAAGATTTTGAACAGTTCAGCTGGGATGTTGTCGTCTCCTGCTGCCTTGTTATTAGCAATGCTTCTTAAGGCCCATTCACCCTCACTTTTCAAGATGTCTGGCTCTAGCTCACTGACCACACCGTCAAAGCTATCCCCGATATTGTTATCCTTCCTATACAGGTCTTCCATATATTCTTGCCACCTTTTCTTGATCTCTTCTTCTTCTGTTAGGTCCTTGCCATCTTTGTTTTTGATCATGCCCATTTTTTCCTGGAATTTACCTCCGATGTTTCTAATTTTCTGGAAGATGTCTCTTGTCCTTCCTATTCTATTGTCTTCTTCCACTTCCGCGCATTGCTTGTTTAAAAATAATTCCTTATCTCTTCTGGCTAACCCCTGGAATTTTGCATTTAATTGGGCATATCTCCCCCTATCACTGTTGCCTTTTGCTTTCCTTCTTTCTTGGGCTACTTCTAGTGTCTCAGCTGACAGCCATTTCTCCTTCTTGGCTTTCTCTTTCTTTGGGATGTATTTTGTTGCTGCCTCCTGAACAATGTTGCAAACTTCTATCCATAGTTCTTCCGGGACCCTATCTACTAAGTCCAGTCCCTTAAATCTATTCTTCACCTCCACTGCATATTCCTTAGGAATATTAGTGAGCTCATATCTAGCTGATCTGTGGGTCTTCCCTAATCTCTTTAGTCTGATCCTAAATTGTGCAATAAGAAGTTCGTGATTGGAACTACAGTCAGCTCCAGGTCTTGTTTTTACCGACTGTATAGATGTCCGCCACCTTTGGCTGCAAAGGATGTAGTCAATCTGATTTTAGTGTTGTCCATCTGGTGAAGTCCATGTATAAAGCTGTCTCTTAGGTTGTTGGAAGAGAGTGTTTGTTATGCAGAGTGAGTTGTCTTGGCAGAATTCTATCAGCCTATGTCCTGCTTCATTTTGTTCCCCCAGGCCATGCTTACCTGTAATTCCAGGTGTCATTTGACTGCCCATTTGACTTCCAAATTCCAATGGTGTGTTGATCCTTAGAACATCGGATTCGCCGTTCACCACCAGCACCATAGACCGCTAGCCGTCCTTTCGGCTTTGAGCTAGCTGCATCATCACGTCTGGGGCTAGTTGAACTCATCCTCTGTTCCTCCCCAGTAGCATTTTGACCATCTTCCGACCTGGGGGTCTCATCTTCCGATGGTATACCGACATATCTCTGGTTGTACTGATCCATTTAGTTTTCATGGCAAGAATACTGGGGTGGGTTGCCATTACCTTCCCCAGGGATCTCATTTAGTCTGACCTCTCTGTCATGACCTTCCCGTCTTGGGTAGCCCTTCACGGTTTAGCTCATGGCACCATTGAGGTGCTCAAGCTCCAGCACCACGACAAGGTAACGATCCTTTGCTGAAGATAATAATAATAATAATAATAATAATAATAATAATAATAATAATAATAATTTAAAAAAACACAAAAAAACCATGGACAGCCCCAGAGACAACTTATATCTAAAGAAAACCCATCCAGCAGGGTCTCAACCTTTGCTCTGCCCCAGAGCCTAGGAGAACCACCAGGTTTTTAATAGCTTCCTGAATGTCATCTGGGTAGGGACCATCAGGATCTCTGGGGGGAGTAGCCAAAAACAAACAAACAAATGGATCATAGAACAAATCAATTCAGAATTTTCACTCAAGGCACAAATAACTAGACTCAAATTATTATACTATGGATACATTATGCAAAGATCTAGTTCTCTTGAGAAGTCTATAATGCTGGGAAAGGTGGAAGGAAAGAGAAAAAGAGGGTGATCAGCAGCAAGTTGGATGGACTTAATTATAGCAGTGATCGGTACATCAATGGACGTTCTGAAGGACCAGGCTGAAGACAGATTATCCTGGAGAAAATTTATCTATATGGTCACTAAAAGTTGACACCAACTTGATAGTAATATAATCATGAACATCCTAGTCTGAATTCATTTGTTTGAGCTTCTTTCTACATGTAGCACAAATATAGTGGATTTTCAGGATTGTTTTAAGCCCCATCCTTTCCCCAGGCTAGGTTCTATATTAGATAACACTGTATTGATGTAGCAGCATTATGCAGCTGTCTCAGAAACAGTGGGATGTGGCAGAGATGAAGAGGTGGCTTCTAAGCTGTTAGGGCTACATTAGCCTATTACGGGTACATAAAAAATCCACTGTAATTTTTATTACCTTCTCCTCCTCACTCAAATGAGACTCACAGGCCTATCTCTAAAGAAAAAAGAAAAAAAACCATTTTAATTACAGCTGTAATAACTATTTGGTAAATTGTTCCTCCTAACTGAGCTAATACCTTTTTTGCTTATGATTCAAATAATTGAATTTGGATTTATCTCAAGGTATTTCAATGCATTCTGGTGCACTGATTTTTTTTAAATTTAAATTTTAAAGAGATAGGCAATTCTGGCTGTAACTTTGGAGATGCCAGATATGAGTTGAAAAAGGGCCCAACTGACATTTCAATATGTAAGTCAGGGAGGATCTTATTAAAGCTGGATTGGGAAGCTAATAATGACAGTATCAAATAACATTATTGTGTCTAATTTCATAAGGATCCACTAAGTGTAAAGTGTGTGAATGAGTCCCAAGACATTTTACATTAACATTATTATACATTTTTAACATATAGCATTATACCTAGTAGCCGTATATGTGTGGGTAGGTGTGTTCAACTGTGTATTGTGTATTTATCATCTTTATATCTGAATATTTTAAAAACAGCTGTAGACATCAGCCTGAGCATGCTGGGCATTAATTTTGTTATGAAACCATTCACTCCTTTTCAGCTTTACCAATCTCACCAATTATTGGACTAATCTGCCATGTGAACCAACTTTACCTCACAAAGAGCAGGACAGGATGTCAGTGATAGATAGCTGTCTTACAATGTTCTGCATTAAAGGATCATTTACCTGAAGGATTTAATAAATGTTGAATTACATAAAAGAACAATCTAAACAGCTATAATAGATCTTTAACTTCCAACTTCCTCATTGTGAAAATTGAAACTTAGATTTTGCAAGGCACTATGAACTCCTTCCAGGCACTCCCGGCTATTACAGTGGAAAGGTTTTAAAAGCTCTTTGTTAAGAAATTATTGTGAAACTGGGATTCTGTCACAATATTTGATAGTATTAAATGTTTTATAAAATGTTATTGAGCTTTATGTTCAACTGACTTTGCATAACAGTCTTATGGTAGTTAGAAAAAGAAGTAGAAATCATTTCTATTGGTATTAGCTTTCTCCTCTCTGCATAAAGATGAGAGGGAACATTTTAAATTGTAATTATTAAATAATATGCTATTAGTCTTATGAGGCAAAATTTACAGTTCTAAACATGTAGTACATATGTATTTTGCACTCTGGGACAAGTAGGAACTTTAGAGAGATTATATAAAAGGTAACAACATTTCTTAAAGAATATACATTTTCCTGGGGATGTTTTGGTAAGGTTGCTGTTTATTCAGACTAGCATAAAAAATGCTGTGCATCCTGTGTGTGTGTGTGTGTGTGTGTGTGTGTGTGTGAAGAAAGAGTACAACAGATACATCTCTGGAAATAATTGACACCTATTTGGGGCTTGGATGAGGCATGAGTTGGAAGGGAAAAAAGGGGGGATCCTCCCACCCACATTTGTCTCCAGCCCAGTGCACAGCTTTCATGTGTCTCCTTGGATAAAGCTATCACCTCTGGGACCAGAGGAGGAAGGCTCTAGTTTTAGTAACTGAAGAGGCACCGCCCTCTTATTTCCCATGTCACTTCTCAGAGGCATAATATTGGTCATGATGGGAAATGGAATACTGGACTAGATAGAACTTTGATGTGATCTAGCAGGACTTTTCTTGTTTCTTACCTTAGGGTTCTTACCTTACATATTCTTACCTTCAATATGGTAACATAAATCGTGGACAAGTCATAATTTTTCTATTTCACATGTATAAACATGACATAAAATGGAGATGACTAAAAGCCATTTACTGAAGGAGGACGGGATGAAATATTAAGTTGTACTTCAATAATCTTGTTTTACAAATTGTATATATTATTGTACTTATGCACTGGAACTATTTTTTTAAAAGTAGCTTTAGGGAAGAATGAGCATCAGCCTGAACAATAAGCACCTTGAATTTTGTCAGTTGTCTCATATTCTGGAATTACTTAAGGGTATTCCTGTATTAGCTTAGTTTTAAAAATGCATATATGAAGGAAAGCTAGGAACCACATTTATTTAAAGGCAAAAGGAAGCATAGCTGACCATTAAATTGAAATGTTTTCTTAAACAAAAACTAGATGTAGAGAAAAGAGGAGATGTAAATTGCTGCATACAGATTTCATACACTGAAATAAAATTCCTAAGAAAACTTTCACTATTTTTAGAGATGAACAACATTTCTCAGATAAAAAGCTGCCTTTGGCTTTGAGTGAAGAAGTCAGAATAAAGAAGTAGCTAGGGCATGGAGAAAAGATATATTTGATTTAATTTAAATTTAGTTTAATGAATAGAAAGCAGCTAATGAAATGCTCTCTTCTGTCACTTTAAAAATGGCATTGTATCCAAAGGCTTAAATAAATGTTGAATTGCATTTCATCTTCTAGAGGGATTCTGAGTGCAACCCCCGGTCTTTCCTGGATTGCCTATGGCTTAGGAGTCTCAGGTTGTGCATCTCTAAATTGGGGATATCTAAAAGTTCAAGTAGAGAGAGAACTTTGTAGGCCTGTATTAAAAGACAGGAAATTAAACTTTCATGCAGATAATTGCCTTTCTACAATATGTGTGTGTATATGTAAGTTCTTCCTGAGATGGCATAGCAGTTTGTCTTGTTTTTCATCAGGTGATTCTACCAAATCGGTCTCATATGTTGAATATTGGATTTTCAAAGGGAACTCAAAGTTAGTATTCATCTTGGCGTAGCACATCAGAATATATTTAGGTGAAATGGTCACTCTATTCAATTCACATGGTAAAGCTGCCATTTAAAAAATGTTGAAGTCAGACGAGAAATGAAATAATGCCTTTCTTTGTAATTTTATGAGAAACCATTGAAAAGTCTGAAAAATCTAATCCTTACTTGTTTCATGAATATAGAAGACAGAAAGAGAAATCAGAGCCAGATAAAATGATAACAAGGCTAGATGACATTATAGTACATGAGGATGAATATTTAATGACTGCTTACAAAAATGTATTCAAAGAAGAATTTTTTGCATTTCTGGAATAAAGCTGCCTTCTCCAATATGGTGCCCTCAGGCTGAATAGGGATGATCACTCCCAGAATCAAATAGCCAACCTAGTTACTGCTGTGAATTCTGGAAGTTTTAGTCCCAATATATCTGTACAGCACTATTCCTGTGCTGTGCCTAAAATACTATGCACCATCTTAAAATATAGTGCAGCCAGCTATCCCATGCACACGCAATTATATGATGCACCTCAAGGAAAAAACAAGGTAATGCATTATCTTAAGATTCCTTTCATCTTCCAGTACTGTTTTTGAAGTATATGTTTATTCATATTCATTCATTCATTTTAACCATTCAGTCGTGTCTGGCTCTTGGCTCTTATGGACAAGAGCTCTCCATGCAGCTCTACCAAGCACGGCTTCTTTTAATTAATTTATTTATTTGTTTATGTATAAATTTATTCACCACCCATCTCCCCTCATGGGGAACTCTGGGCGGTTTGCAATAAAATAATTGCTGGATGTTCATCTTGGTATCTGTTTTGATGGTATCGAGCCAGCGTATTCTTGGCCTGCCCTTTATTCATATTAATGTCAACCAAAATTTTGGGGTCCTTACCACATAATGATTATTTTTGCTCGTTTAATTACGTGTAAGTTTGAGATGTAGCTATGTATTCCTCCTATCCACTTCTCAGTTTGAGAAACCAATTTTATGGAGGAGTTTGTGAAATAAGTATGGCCTGTTCTAGCAATAGTCACCCATCTTGCTCATGTTTAAAGTGGACCATGAGCTAATAAAAAAATGAGTAACCATTTAATACCATTTTAATTAAACTGTATCAAACTCTATTTATTAACCCTAGTTCAAATTCACATCTCAAACAGACTCAGAAGTTTAATATTTCACACAATTTACTAAAAAGGAGAGTTTCCTTAAAATGAAAAATTCTGCCAACATTTTTGCTGTCCAAAGTAGATAAGACATGTAACCCATTGGAAGAATGATAGATCTGAGATACTCTTGAAGGGATAATTGTATACAATCAGTTCAAAAGCTGTAAATATTTAAGGGTCAGGGGTTAAATGTCAAAGCCAAAGTACTTGGGCTTTGGTCCATAAGGTATCAAGAATGGTAATTAAATCCAGGGTGTATTTCACCAGGGGAAATAAATTTGACAGCTAACAACCAATACTGGATTACCACCTTTCAGAGGTTAGGGATCATTTCTAGCAATTGTAGGTGCTTTACAGTTGTTAACAAAATAAGTACAAGGATTGCCTTCCTTAGGAACTTTAATACCAAGCATAACAATGCCAATTTTCCTCTTCTGCTTTTTAAAAAAGTTTGTACATATATTTTTAAGAAGCATTGTTAAATTCTTCAATACATGTTCTACCGGTATTACCAAAATAAATAAAATCACCTTCATCAATGCATGAGATCAAAATTTATTTATTTATTTATCTATCAAACTTTATCACCACCCATCTCCCCCACCTGGGGGGACTCTGGGCAGTTTACAATAAAACAGGATTAAAATTCAGAACAATTACAAATACAACAATACAATAAAAATAGAGATAAAATAGAGTCTAAATGACTAAAAGATTTTAATCAGTCCGTGTGTGTAATAGGTCCATCAAAGATCACTTTAGGGCACTAGCCACCCCCAGGTATGACAAACTGTATTTAACTTAAAACAATGTTATGGAAAAAAATAAATTTTGGATTGCAATGTTGTTAGAAAAACTGCAAATACACACACACACACAATGTATACAATAAATATTTTATTTTCTATGTTTGATAAGTAAAAATTGTTAGTCTGTGATAGTTTGTCATCTGCTGATATACTGTACTTGGGAAAGAGTTTTGTAAGGTCATTGAAACCAGAGGCATAGATTTCATTAGGTTGATAATATTTTTGTTTGCCTTAAGACAAGTTTGAATAGTCAAGAATGAGTATTTTGGTGCAAATGAGTTAGATGAGATGAAGCATAAAGATAAATTGTTTCCATAGTTTGCAGATTTCCTGCTGGAAGAGAATATTCCCCTCGATTCAGCATGAAGGAAGTCTTATATGAGCTGTGTGAAAGAAACAGATACTTAATCTGGACTTCAACTTGGATTTTTTTCCCATAGAGTTTTTTAGAGCTCAGTATGTGGAGACCTAATGTGTGGTACGCTTCAGATTGTCTCCTAGGTCCTCCTGTTTCCTCCTTGTGAGGCCCAGAGTTTCCAATGTCTGCTGTAGATTTGGGTCTTCCTTTCAAAAAGGCAAAAGCTGATCTGCAGATCCTATTCAGACCTGTGGGAAAGGGCAGCAAAGCAATAGCTATTAATACTGTTCTTTTCCCATTTAGTGTGAAAGGAACTCTCAACAGGAAGATTTGAGTAGCTGTACAACATAATTCCTTGCATTTAACTCTTTGATTCCAATGCCATTTAAACTGCCTGAAGTGGTGGAGGAAAGATTTTCTTAACCATACTGATATCTCATCCTTCAACTTTGCAAGGATTCCCAGAGGTGCTAATAATTAACATCATTAACTGAAATACTTATCATCACAGTAAAACAATAAAACAGAACATTATAGGATGTTAGCAACAAGAGCAGATAATAAAAACATTTGAATTGATTATAGTAAAATGAAACCGTATAATTGAAATAACTTAAAATATATACAAGTAGTGACTTTATTATTATTGCATATTGGAATATTTTGCAAAGTTTTATATGGGATCCTATATTTTAAAATCTTGTCATAAGAAGCCTTTCCAGATGGATAGAAACAAGCTGCAGTGAAGTTTGAATTATGATTTCAGCTATATTCTTTTTTATTTTCTGATGTCAAAATCATTGTGTAGCTGCAAACTAAGTGCAGTCTTTTTTCTTTCTCCAGAACTGGAATGGGGAGTGAGGAGAGAGAAATAAATGTCTCAGTTGTCAATACCAGGCAGGAAATATCTATAATATGATTCACTGCAAAGTAGACAGCCCTGCATCCTACTGATTTCAGTGTGATTTAACCATAAATAACCCTCACTTATGTGGCATCGTCATTAATATTATGTATTAGCAGCACAGCAATATCCTCATAATTAATACTATGTACAGCAGCAGCACCAGACACAGTAACATCTGAACCCCAAGAGGCTTATAATTATTTGGTTTGACTGGCCTAAGAAAATAAAAGAGAGCAAGGATAAATAATTATTTTCCATTCAACACCCTTGCAGTCTGGAAAACAGTGCTCCCCATAATTGGAACAAGGACCCTATTTAATATCCTACCAATAAAAGCAAAAAAAACCTAATTTGTGTTGGATTATTTGTGCCTGATCCCATTCTCCTCCCTGTTGCCATGGAATTTGAACATTATTACAGTTCAGACCACAAGTTACGTATTTGCATTATAACATACAATTTTACAATTCAGAAAGTTCTATTTTTTAAAAAAGAAACCACTGTAATATTTCTTTCATTCATTCATTCATTCATTCATTCATTCATTCATTCATTCATTCATTCATATATATATATATATATATATATATATATATATATATATATATTTGCTGTAGTTGTTCCATTTACATTAAAATAAAATCCTGTTCCGGAAGAAATTTAGAAGTTTGAGTATACAAAGCTAACTTTCCATTTTACTGAATTTGGATGATGACCCTTTACCAAATGTTCATAAACATGACTCTTAATAATTTCTTATCAACAAATAACATGTAGAGACAGCTGGATATAATGAGAGATCTTTCCCTGCATTTTTCAGGACTGGTTTTACTTTCTATGAAAATGTTACTTCTAGTCATGGTATTTTTCCGGCACGGGGACAGGGTACAATGAACTTATTAATGTCTCATTTAAGCAGAAAACAGAAATAAAGCTTTACAGTGTTTTTTAAATTAATCTTAATCAATTAAAATTAATCCTCCTATACAGTTTCTCACAAATCCTCTCCCCACCTCTGAAAAAATGCTACCAGGGGAAGAAACAAACTCATTCATGCCTAATATGAAAAAACCTCCATCACACATGCAAAACTATACTGTGTGAAATTGGCCTGTTTATCTGTTTAGGCAAGATGATGTGCTATCAGATTTCATTCATTTCTTTTAAAAAAATTAAATCAGTCGTGCAGCCATTGGATCATATCTCTTCAACAGAAAGCTTCATTGAATTCACTCCCAATTAAATGCATAAGATATGTGAGAGGCAGAATTTTCATAGGGGATATGTATGTTTGTAAAACAAAACAGAATGTATGATTAAAATTCGAATGCCTGTCTTGTATTACACTGTTTCCTTGCTCTACACATGAGTTGTACTTAGGGTTTTTTAAAATTTTATTTTATCTAAAAATATGTATGCTGCCTACTTCAAAGATTCTGTTGATTCTACAACAGAAACAATCCCATACTAAAAACAACTACAGTCTCCCATAACAAAAGACACAATATCACTAAATAAACCAGACTCAAAAATCAATCAATCAAAATAAAAAAATCACCATTTGGTCATTATGAATTCATTATGAATGTCATTTTTTAAATCTTAAAATTAATACCTGCAAGCAGTTAACAGAATATACATGTGGGGTAATCACCAAGAATGTAATAGGGGAACATTTCATAATATATTGAAAGCATTCTATACTGCTTTTCCTCTCTTCGGTCACCATATCCTTTTAAGAGTCTGCTCATTTTACTACAAACTTCAGAAAATTAGGAAGGTGCTTAGCAATCTGTTATGGTTAATACCAATTATTTATGCTGTTGTAAAGGTGTAAGGTCTGATCATTTTTAATCTGGACTAATTATATCTTGCATATGAAGTAAAGAAAACCTGTTTCAATTAAAGGTTAAGGAATCATGGAACAAACGAATGGTAGCACTGTTTTATTAATTGGTCATTAGTACAGTGCTGCGAGTTTATAACCAATACATCATGTTCTCACAAATTACTAGAATAATCTAGGTTTTCATTTATATGCTTCCACCCAGTCACTAGGCTTAAAGCTTGTTTCATTCTTTCAAATTAGGGCTTTTTCTTAAGAAAACAATTTGCAAAACTGTGTGGCTATCCAGTTCTTTTTATAAAGTTGGTCTGCTATGAGCATAAGCATATGCCTCTCTTTATTTTCAGTAATTTACAGTTTAATTAGAATCCTTTCTGGCTCTTTGGGGAATAAAAAAGGAAAAAGACAGAAGGGGCTTTGTAATCTTGCACTGCTCTCAGGATATGGATCTCACCTTGTAAAAAATTTTATGGCACTCTCCTCCTCCGCTTGAGCCACAAAACAGTGAATCATTCCTCCTTGTCTCTAAGTACAACTGCAGCACTCATGTTTTATCATGACATTCCAAGATGAGCTTTCCATACCTAAGAAAGGGGGGACATTTGAAGCTACAAACGCTATTTTGCTGCCCTCTTCTCCAAGGAGTTAACTTCAGCAGCAGCTATTGACGGTTAATCCCATCAGGGGACTCTAGGCCGATGATTAATATATGTAAGGGCTCAAGTCTCCTCTCTTCCTTTCCAATTCATTCCTTCTCATGGCATAACATTTTGTATGTTCAGATGTAGTGTGACCTTAACAGAGGCCTTGTGGCGCCGACCATTTCCTGTCCTTTGTGCAAGCGTCCAGAGAAGCTAGTGTGAAGAAACTGACAGTGACTTCAGTCATCGCTGCTAATAGTCTTCAGTGGCTGAAGACTTCCTTCCTGTGTGAGTTTAACACTTTGCTTGGGAAAATGTGACGTTTCAAAGAAAGAAGAACAAAATTATTGTTTTTGGAGTTCTACATATTACTGTACTTTTTCATCAGTATTTATAGATAATAGAAACACAGCTCACTAACTAATCATATGTTTCACTTTTCCAAAAGGAAACTACCTGAGGATTCTTAAATCAATCAGATAGTCAGAAAATAGGCTCATTGCCCTGCCAGCCCTCCAAGTATCCCCTTCATTTTAGAGGCTGACGCTCTTGCTCTAAGACTTACCTGCAATGGATGAGTTTTTGTGAGGTTTTTTCATGGGGTGCCTTTAAATATAACCATTGGCGGACTGATGTCAGACCCTACATCCTCAACATGTATTAATAAGTATGACAAAATTCCTTTCCTCTGTATCAGATAAAGATATGCACATTTAAGGATAACTGGTAATAGTATGGTTACTAGTAAGGCAGGATGTACCACTGGGCACAATGAGGCAACCACTTCAGGCAGCTGTCTCCTGAGTGCAAAGGATATGTCAAAATAATGTGGAACAGAGATTGGTGCTCCAACGGACCTGAGTGTGCACCCTAAGCTAACTTGATATCCTTAAAAGTACTAGAGGGCATTGCCCTTTCCCTAGTCTTAAAATAAACTTTAATTGCCAATTTAGTCTGTTTTCATATCTAGACTTGGGAGGGGACTGTCATCTTTTGGCAGTAAAATGTCTTGATCCAGCCTTGGGTACTGTTGCAAAGGTGTGTACAAGAAATGGCAGTGATTATTTATGGAAAAGCGTGAACCTTAAAGGCTTTGGGGAAGTTAAATAGGCAACTGTAGCATATTAAGTAATGATCAAAGAACTTAACAGCCTGCCTTATACTGCCATGGATCTACCTAGCTTAGAATTTGTTACACTGATGAAAAAAGCTCTCCATTGTTTCATGCAGAATTTCCTCAGCTCTAGAAATGTCAGAGCTTGAACCTGAGACCTGCAGCATAGTTAGGAGTCCTATGGGGCCTACCTTGCAGAACCTGCATTATTGGAGGTTTTGACGGAAATGACAGCCCAGTTAACAAATTTGAAACATATTTTAGTGTTGTTTTTTTTCCTCTATGATTAACACTTTGGAATAGAAACTTGGAAAATATGGTTAATTAATAGAATTATAAGCAAAAATAGTAAGTTTCCTTGCTAAACAAGTCAGGGAGCTGAAATTCCTTATTGAGGTCATTGAAAACTGATTACTTGTTCCAGAATCTGACAGAGACAATGCAATTCCTAATAAACTAAATTTATAAGCTGCTGTCAGAGTTTGTTTTTGAGCAGATGACATGGGACGTATACAGAGCACAAGTGACAAACCCACCTGCTCTTCTTTCATTCAGGAATATTGTCTTCAGATTAGCACATTTTCCTGTTAAAAGAGTTTTGCTGTCTGAGCCTTGTATTGCAGGTGCTGCGATGTAGAAGTCGGTTACTCTTCGCTGTGAAACATGGGAAAGACTTTTAGCCTCGTAGAGAAAAGCTCACAAACAACAGGAGGAAGAATGTGATTCATTTTTAATTGCTGATGTAATAAAATAGCATCATTACCTTAACCACTCTAAATGGAGAAGCCCCTGAGTTGCTGCTTTATTTAGATGCTGATCCTCTGCCTTTAACTTCAGATTTTGGTTATTATGAAAAGAGGTTACTCAGATCCAGTTAAAATCTAAGTATACAGTTATAAGATTTAAAAGGAATAGCTATAGAGATGGAAGAAATCAAAACCTGCAACTTCTTCAATACAAATTTAGAAAAAGATCAAAAGAACCATGGGAAGTAATCCTTGTTGTCACTACTTCCCAACAGTTAACAGCTTCTTTTGGTAATTCTGCCAAGAATGGGAGCTAGTCCTGACAATAACATGGTTGTCATCAACTTTTCCCTTCAACTGTAGTTTACCTTTCTGTTCTCATACATGAATTACAAAGATGTTTTGTGCCTTTTTTGTTATATTTCTAAATTTTGATAATATCTGTTTACTTTGCTCAGTTTATCTCACAGCTAAAGATAGGAGGAGTTAAATGTAACCTGGTTAGGATGTCCAATCAAACACATTATATTATTCCTAGTTAAAAGGGAAATTAAGATTTGATACTTTTCAAAAAGAAAAAGGAAAAAAAAGCTGTCAGAAGGAAAATACTTTGCTGAACTGCTTATTACAGGCATCATTACATTCCCCAGACCTTTAAATATCAAGAGGCTGATTGTGATACTAGACACATTGGATCTAAAAATGTTTGTTTTTATCAAGTGGATTTATTTTTACTAATTTATAGTAATGGACCAAAAGAATAGTAAGAAATTAGATAAAACAGAGACAAGAGAATGAAACAATTATAATCTGCTAACAAAAATAAAAGGGCAGTTTTACTTGTTAATGAAATATTACAGCACTAAGAAATGTGTGCTGGAAATGTTTAATGACCTGAACCCAGGGGTATGTGTCAATTTGAATACAGTCCATAACCAGAAAAGCATGGGGAAAAAATACAGGTGCAGAAGTAAGAGAGAAAATACAAACTGGCTATCGATTTTAAAACTTCTAAGCTGATGTGATGACATGGTCATTCAGGAATCCTATGTTTAATGAGGCTTCAGTTATCCTCCTGTTTTGATCATGATAAGAGTTTCTCCTAAATTGGCATAGCTGGTAACAGGTGCTACAACAGGCTTTATTTCAAATTATTCACTAGTCACTGTATCTCTGAAAGGAACATGAAATGAACATCTCCATATTTCCTACATAGGAAACGTAGTCTATCACAGCCTTCCCAAGACAACTTATAGCATCAGAAAATTATGTGATCCCTCCCTCCCTCCCTCCCTTCTTTATTTTTTTCTTTACTGGCATTAGTACAAATACATTATTAACTTTTTAATAATCATAGAGACAACTGATTATTTTGAAAAAGTAAGTAAAATTTCACTACTAATAATATTGGGGCACAGTCCAAAATAATAGCAATACATACTATAGAGAGGTGGTAGTTTATCAGAGTATTAAGCACTTTTAAGAGGAAAAGTGCTTCCGTCTAAAATTTAATAACTAAAAATATTGCTTAAACAAATAAGCAGCAATAAAATATTCTGGACAGCAGCAGGTGACACTAGATTTAGAACTAAGTAAAATAAATATAGCAGCAGTTTACCAAAATACTACTAATTCAGGTTTATATATTTCTTGTCATGAATACCCAGTATGCAAAATTCTCTATTTGATAAAGTTATTTGCATGAGGTGGCAATGTAGTATTTGAAACAAGAGCAAATGGATTATTTTCAGCCATTTTTATAAAAGATGAAGTAACTTTTATCTCATACCACTACAAACTGATCAGATGGGCTTGACATTAAACAGAGAAAACTAGATTCTGCTGAATGCCAGTAAAGAAAAAAAAATAAAGGAGGGAGGGAGGGAGGGGTCACATAATTTTCTGATGCTATAAGTTGTCTTGGGAAGACTGATCTGTTATTTGTTGTAGTAGTAGTAGCAATAATTATTATTACATGCCTAACCCCCAAAAATATTTATTCTTATTCTGACCAAGCAGGTGCTTGTACAGTAAGTCCAGAACTAGGACATGAAAGTATTAGTCCTCTTTTGAACATAGTGCAAACTACTTCAGAATAGACATGAATATGATTGTACCACTGTATCGATGAACATAACAGAAGAACAGCTGTTGGATTAGACTGAAGGCAAATCTAATCTTATCAGTGTCAACTAGATGCCTATGAGGACACGAAATCAGTAATCTTTTGCTTTTAGTGAGGAACTGGTACTTAGAATTCACATAGTCTCTGATTCATTTATATTTATTTATATTTATTTCTACTTCAAATTTAGTCACCACCCATCTCATTCAGGGAGTAACTCTGGGCAGTTTACGATAAAAACAAGAATAATGATTAGGAACTATGGATAGCTTTTCCTCTTTGAATCAGATTCTTTTTTCAGAACTGCCTAACTTCGTGAGGAAGCACATCTTATTAACAAAAGGGCAGGAGAGAGAGTTTTTACTTGTAATACAAGCTGTAAAAGAAATCCATGGCACAACTATTGCTGTGGACTTTTCCAGTGTTCCATTATAAAGGTAGATGAAACAAAGCTACTGTACTTCTTGCCTGCATTTGTCTCTGTTCTTTTTGTTGTGGAAATAACCATTTAATGAGCAAATTTGCATTAGATGCCAATAAGTTGGGCACAATATCTGCTGACTGCATCAATAAATGTCTGCCATATTGACCTGACTCCAGTGAGAGTCCTTAGGTTTTCTATGGATAATCCAGTAATCTCTCTGATCCTGTTGGTCCACCATTGTCTTTCCTTTCTCGTACGTCTCTCAATCTTGCCAGATGTAATCATTTTCTAGTCCATCATCAGTTTGTGAATTTATACTTCCTATCATTGTCTCAAGGGAGCAAGTTAGTGTTTATTTCTTCCATGTCTGACTGGCTGATTCTTCTTTTAGTTCAATCTTCAAACTCATAATTCAAAGACATCTGTCTTCTTTTTCTCACTCTTCTCAATGTCCAGCATTTACAACCATACATTACTAGTGGAAAAACCTCTGTCTTAATTATTCTCATCTCTGTTTGTACACAAATAACCTTGTCCTTCATGGTCTTTGTAAGTTTGTCATCATCTTTTCCCTAAGATTAATCTCTATCTACCATATTCAGTTCTTCACTATTAGCTGAAAGTTCTGTAAACTTGCTGATTGATACTGCATTTGTCTTTTTAATATTCTATGTTAACTTAGATTTTTCACTTTCTATTTTTTTTACATTCATAGTCAGCAAGTTGTTTTTACCATCAGCAAAATGAAATGATCTGCAGATCAGAAACTATTTAAAGTTTAATTCAATTTGATTTCAGCTGTCCTCTCTTTAAATCCTGTAATTCTTACATAATAATCATTTTATAAGTTCTTCATTGTAAAGTTCCTCAGAAGAAAAAGTCAGGAGATCTGGCATACCCATTAGGCTTAAAAGATTCCATAGCATGATCAAAGGCTTTGCTGTGATCAACTCCTTATATTTTCTTACTTTCTCCATTATTTATCTTACATTAGCTATCTTATCTCAAGTTCCTCTGCCTTTTCTCAAACCTACCAATTCATTTGTCATTTCTCTCTCCATTATTGGCTTTTTTCTTCTTTGTAAGATCTTAAACCAAATTGCATGAGGGATTAATGCAGGGGTTTGGTAATTTGTACATTCCATTCCTTGGTAATGGTTATATACACTAGTCTTCTAGTCTCTAGGTCACACAATCTTGTCCCATATTTATTTACATAGATGTGTTAGCACTTTAGCTGGCTTTTTTCATGTGCTTTAAACAGTTCAGTGAGCATCTCATCTATACTTGGTACTTTTCTATTTGACAGCTATTCTACTGCCTCCCATATCTCAGTTTCTAATGCAGTTGGTTCCTGAATGTATCTTCTCTCTTTGAATGATTCTGTCACTCTTTAATTACATTTGTATGTGGCTTCAGTATAAACTTCCTATTTTCCTTTAACTTCTACTTGCTTCCAATAGAGTTCTTCCATGATTACTCTTGAGTAATCCTCACTTAGCTGTAAATTCTTGTGATTTTGCTGATCTTCTTTAAAAAAATCTCTCATTTATCTTTTATTGTTATTTCCCTCTATTTGTTGATATTCTTACTGAGATATCTTTCCTGTTTGATGTTGGCAGTCTATGTTCAATCACTGTATATCCTTCTTGTTGCCAAACCTTTATCCTTTGTCTTTCCCTAACTATCATGATAACCATTTGGTTCTTTTCTTCTGTGAAATTTTGGGGGGTGGTGATGTTTCTACTTCATTTTCACAATGGCTTACCTCTTCCCATGATTCTCAGATTCTTCTTCACATAAGTTAAGTGTACTGAATCTATTCCTTACATTGATCTTACATTCTTCCTATATGTCCTGTAGGTCAAATATTGCTGTTAAACTATTCACTTAATTTTTAAGTAACTTATATATTTGACATCAATAATTCACGGTCTGTTCTACAATCTGTACCTGGAATTGTCCTGGCTGCCTGGATCGCACTTTTCTATCTTCTATTTTCCTACATGCAATTTTATTCTGTTGTTTTCCATCTGATGATTTTCAGATATAGAGTCTGTGCTTACTGTATGTCGCTTGAAACTGGTGTTGGCAATAAACAAGCAATTCTCTTCACAAAACTCTATTATCGAGCATGATTGTGTTTGTCCAATCCAGTCTTTCTGTAACTCAGGTTTCTTCATTTCTTGAACTTTTGCATTCCAGTTTCATTAAAAGCACTACGCCCTTTCTAGGTGTTAATTTAATACCTCTTGCAATTTGCCATAGAATTCCTTAATCTTTTCCAACATTGCATCTGTAATAGGGGCATATATTTGAATAACCTTGACATTCACTAATTCTAATAGATATGGGGCTGTAATTCATGAAAAGACACTAATTTTCACAAAATTCTCTTCCTGAATGAAAAACCACAATAAATGGCAAAGTGCTCAATAGCACCCTCAAGCAATAAGTTACAAATGCTTAAATATAGCTGTCTGGAGTTGGAATTGAACTTGATAAGGAAAATGTTTTTTCTAAAAATTAGAGTGCTTTCATTTCCTTTGTTATTGAGTACAAGGACTTTTCTTACCAGCTAGCAACTACTGAACCACTACGTGTGGGATTATATATTAGGATGACTCTGATTTCTTTCCCTGCTAATGTTACTTAAGCTTTTTCTTTTCCTGGAAGTTGATTATTTTTACTGTTATGGTTGATAATGGCTACCTTACTTTAGCTGCCTGTCTATTCAGAACTCTGAATGTAATCTGAAATGACAAGAGACTATTTGCTTTTTTCATATTGTGATATATTAATAAAAATTAAAATAATATAAATATGCAATAGACATATTATGCCCAGGGTGTTTGCATTTACAACCTATTGCTTGAGGGCACTGCTGAACTCTGTCATTTATTGTGGTTTTCCATTTCTGGAGAATATGGCAGTTCGCTCTTTAAGGAAGCATAAAAATACATAGGCCAATATTGTATGGCACAGTTGAATTTATCCAAATAAGGAACAGATTGAAGAAAAAGGTGAATATTTAAAACAAGTAGATGGATCAGAGAAAGAGAATCCAGGCCAAACAAGAACCCAAGAATAGAACTGCTTGGAGGTGGGGCAAAGGTCTTATCAGGTTATACCAAGTGACAGTTCTACGTGGACTACATCAGATCTAGTTGGGCTAGGATCAATCAATATGCTTGGGTGGGCAAAATGTAGTGAAAAGTGACCAATCAGAAGTTGGTTGAATTATCTAACTTATCGTCAAAAGTTAGAATACAGGGGGACTGAACCATCAAAGTTGTTGGAATCCATGTTCTCTCCTTCTCGTTGCTGGGTGCAATCTTTCCTGCATCTTCAGAATGTGGCCATTTAACTGGAACATTCATCCTTAGTAAACATTTTTGTATTTTCTTCACTATGTATTTTCTCTTGATATGGAACAAACTTAACTATTTGCTAACAGTCATTTGAGGTATTAACATGCTAACCAGCATGTTCCTGAATGTTCCCAGAATGAGAGAGTAAAAGTTATTGGGAAAAGGTATAACTCTCATATGCTTATATTAGTGGTTTGGAGAAGATTCATTTCCAGCTACAATACAAGATGTCATGTTTTGGCATGTACATCCTAAACATGTAGCTTGAAAATTCTCTGAGGAAGCAGTTAATAAGCTGATCATCCCTGTGTCTGTGGATGAAGCACAATATACTCTGTAAACATACATAAGTGTACTAGGCCTTCCCCAAAGAGACACCTCAGAAAGAGATGAGGTCTGAAATCTCTCAGGCACACAACGTTTTTGGTATTAGAAGTGGGAACCTAGAAAAAAACAGGGTACTGCATTTGGTAGCACAACCTGACTTATGAAATATGAACTTAAAAAAGACATGGTGGCAGAAGAAAGATGCAATATCTGAACCAGTACAGTAAACTTAACTAAGCCTCTTGAGAACAAAAGAAGGAATGCCGTGGAAGAATCCCCTTGGGAAACTGAAGACACTTTGGCTGCTAAACTAACCTCTTTGAAAGACTGCAAACAGCTATTTCAAGATTGGTTTGATGAAAAGAAACCACAGACCATAAAACGTTGATTGCTCTTGTGTACTTGCTTCAGGCCTGGGTGTTTGGTTTGGAGAAATTTCACCAAGAGGCAAGTGAGAATGTGGCTGAACGAGATAGAAGAAAATGAACAACTGCTGCTAGAAATTTAGAAGTTTTAGAAGTATTAAATTAAACCGCCATTAGAGATGCTCTAGTGCCCAAGATGACAAATTAAATGGGGAATCAATGCTTGTAAAAGCAGAGGATCAGGACTTGTGACCTGTGCAGGGAAACTGGAGGAAGGATGTGCAGGTGATTCCAGAATAAAGAAACTAATTGAAGACCTTACTCTTAAGTAGATAACCCAGGGTAAAAAAATTGTAACTGTACAATTTTCCAATAAAAGTGGAAAACATGAGAGTCTTGTTAAAATCTAGGAGGAGTTTGAGCCCGTTGAACCTGAGGCAGTGGTCAGGGTTCTTGTAGCTGTTAGTTCGGCCACTTCTGTGTTAGATCTGTGCCCCTCCTGGCTAGTCAAGGCTGCCTGGGAGAGGACACGTGATTGGGTCTGGGCAGTGGTTAATTCCTCTTTGAGGGAGAGGGTGGTCCCGCCAGCTCTTAAGGAGGCGGTGGTGCACCCCCTCCTGAAGGGGCCATTGCTCAACCCAACTAATCTGCATAGTTTCTGTCCAGTCTCCAACCTCCCCTTTCTAGGGAAGGTTGTTGAGAAAGTGGTCACACAGCAGCTTCAAACGGCTCTGGATGAAATGGATTATCTAGACCCCTTTCAGTATTCAGGCCAGGACATGGGACTGAAATGGCATTGATCACACTCTTGGATGACTTCTGGCAGGAGCAGGATGGGGGCAGTGCAACATCCTTGCTCTTCTTAACCTCTCAGTGGCCTTCAATACCATTGATCATGGTATCCTTCTGGACCGGCTTCAAGAGTTGGGGGTGGGCAGCACTGTGCTGCGCTGGCTCTCCTCCTTCCTCTGGGGTCAGTTCTAGTTGGTGTTGGTAGGTGGGGAGAGGTCCAGTCCATGGCCCCTACTGTGTGGGGTGCCACAGGGCTTGGTTCTCTTGACCCTCTTATTTAACATCTACATGAAGCCACTGGGTGAGGTGATCTGACAGTTTGGGGTGAGGTATCATCAGTATGCTGATGGTACCCAGCGTTATATCAATTCCCTGGGCAGTCTGAGTGATGCCGTGGATGTCCTATCTCAGTGCCTGGAGGCTGTAGGGATCTGGATGGGGCGCAATGGGCTGTGGCTCAACCCAAGCAAGACTGAGTGGCTTTGGGTGTTTGGGCCTCCCAGTACCAAGGTTTTTCCATCTTTGGTCCTGGATGGGGCGGCACTGCCCCAGACGGACCCAGTGTGCAATTTGGGGATCCTCTTGGACTCATAGCTGCTGCTGGAAGAGCAGGTGGCAGATGTGGCTAAGAGGGCCTTTGCACATTCGTGGACGGGGAGGCACGACTCACTGTCAATCATGCCCTCGTGACCTCCCATTTGGATTATTGCAATGTGCTCTACATGGGGCTGCCCTTGAAGAGCATTCGGAAGCTTCAGCTGATACAGAATGCAGCTGCTCAGGTTGTAAATAGTGTTGGCTACTCAGCACATGTAACACCACTGCTTCGGGAACTGCATTGGTTGCCGGTGTGTTTCTGGGTGCAATTCAGGGTGCTGGTTGTCACCTTTAAAGCCCTTCATGGCTTGGGACCGGGTTACCTTACGGACCGTCTTAGGGAGATGGGCAGCCATATAAATTGAATAAATAAATAAATAAATAAAATAAAAGAGAAAAGCATCCTTAACTGAGAATCTTTGTGATAAGTTTCCCTTGGAACTGTGTGAGGAACCAGAGTTTTGGAATTCAAAATACTGCGACCCTATTGCTTCTTTGACAGTTACTTTTGCGACCACCCCAGGATTGCTGGAAGGGTCTTTGATGACCACTGAAGTGAAAGAAATAGCTCTGAAGGATTTGTCTGAGTTAGCAAAACAGGTAGGTAATTTTTAGTTAGAGGATGTTCTTGCCTGGACTTACAGGGTGACCAAGGTTGTGGAGGCCAATCATTTAAACTAGAATTAGTTTGGGAGGCTTAAACAACTGACTGCATATAGGTTTTGGGTAACTTTTATGCTCCGCTTAGTGTTGGCCACTGACTATGCAGAATGAATTTGATGTTGGGATTAGATTCTTAGATGTATCAGGCAGCAATTCAGCAATTGAAACTTCCAGCTCTCACCACTCAGCAGTTCCCAGTAGAGGACCCTTTGAGTTTTTGAGATAGCTGCTATGGGACAAGTACTTGCCGGACTGCATGCTGCTGCAGAGCCTGGTGAAACTCAGGTCCACAACTTTCAGTGGACAGCGCAGGAATTAAGAGAATTGACTGAAGTGGTATTAGATTCATTTGGGAGTATGGGCCTGGAGAACTGCAGCATTTATGCTGTGTTGGTTTTGTATGTATGTATGTATAATATTATAAAGGGGCCACCCTCCATTAAAGGAAAAGTTGCCACCATCACTTACGCAGATAAAGCAGAGGTATCTAAGTGTTAAGCACTCATTGCTATGAGATCTCTGTGCAGAAAAGAGAAATATCTCCCACTCCTGAACCTCTCACAGACCTAGGGCAAGGGTGGCCATTGGTATACCCTAGGCAACGTTTTCTGTAGATCCTCACCAGCTGTGTAAGCAATACTAGCAAGACCGAGGAGTCTCCTGTGTCATCTAAGCAACTCAGGACCTCCAGAATGCAGAGGCTTAAGAAATGGGAAAAGCTATGGACTATTGGAATGGCAAACCCATTAGTTCAGCGAATAAGACAATTGGAGGGCTCTGTGCATTGGTTTTGTAAACTGAAAAACCAGGCACATAGGCAGGGCAGTCACAAACCATGCAGCTGGAACAGAGAATCGGAGAGCCACTTACTATTGGATTTGACAAAGGATATTCAGGGTTTAAAAGGGATGCTTTCAGGCTAAAGGCACAAAACAGCTCAAGTTGCAGGCATACAAATGATTGATGCAAAAACCAGAGAGAGGTACTCAGTGCTAATGGCTCCTCCAGCAACCCCTGGTATCACTTTACAATAGCAAATTGACATACCTGTCTAGATTGTGTGGCTAGCCCAGGCTCAGAGTCTGAAGTCATTTGGGGTAAAGGGTATTGTGACTGTTTCTCTTTCAGTTCAGTTTGAGAGCCCTTGGTAGGCAGTTCTTCACCCAAAAAAAACCACAATAGCAATAAATATGTTTGAGTGTTCTCTTAGTGGGGGTGGGGGATCTACTGGATGCCCACTTTCCAGCCTAGTGTACTTGGTACTCTACAGGGGACGTGATCTTGGTGTGATTGAAGATACAAGATAATTTTGCATCGTGGATGGATTTGAGCCTAGATCTGGGCTTGTTGCCTGAATGAATTTTCTTATTCTTCTCTTCCAAGTTCTCTGTTGTTTTCCTTATCTGCATGTTGCAGATGAATTTTATTTTACTTTGCTTCCCTTTAAACATTTGCCAGAATGTTTTTTATCCTGTGGGGTGAATAATTATGTGCATATTATTTTTATTCCTTGGGACATACCAATTTTACTAATTTATTTGTCTGCTATATTGCTTTTTAAAAAAAAATGTAAATAGCTTTGTGTTTATCTCAGTATTTTATTTCAATTGCCCTCCAATATTTTCTTTGCTCTGACACTTTTTGAGACCACTAGAAATTTTACTACTGTCTCTTCAAGAATAATTAATATTGAGCACTACCATTGTATCTATTCAACTAGGCCTTCCCCAAAGAGATATCTTATAAAAGGATCAGGTTTGAGATCTTCCCTCAAGCACATAACAGAATATGTTTTGAACATCTAATGTTCTTATATGATTTACATTAGGCATAAATTCCAGTAAGTAGTTATTCACAGCTTGTTTGCTTCATGTAGAATGTAAAATGAATAACTTCTCAAAACTTTCCATCTCATGACAGTTTGTATGGCTAAAAGAAATATGGGAGAAGAATTTGAAAGAAAATGAAGAGCCTTACTTCTTCTTCTATTTTTTTTCCTTTCTTTTCAGGAAAACTCACAGAAGCTAAATTTAGCTCCTTGATCAAATTGACCTAGTCTTTAACCCTGGCCAACATTACCACAACACACTTCCAACAGACAATAGTTTGCATACCAAAATCACACTGGAAACAGATGTGCATGCTGCACAGGCTTTCTTCAGTGATTCTCTGAGAATCAATTCAAGTGAAATACTGAAAGAGCTTTTTTCCTAATTGGGGCATAAATGGCATCTCCATACAATCACAAAGCAAAATAAGTTTAAATCTTCTCCCTACCATCTCTCCAACTTAAATGTATAATGTCCCAAATCCATTTTGACCAATGTTTCAAGATACTGGTCACTGTAAAACCATACCTTGGCATGAAACTTGATTTTTTTTTTAAAGAAAATTGTAAACAGTTGGCCTATTTCTGGGCAATGGTTGCACAGGTTGTACATCAAAATGTTTGGAATATTAACAATTACCTTTTCTACTTCTTTACAGAGTCTCCTATTGTTTGTCTAACTGTTTGGTGTGTGTGCTTTCTGAAAACATATAATTCACTGCTGCAGTTTGTTCATCTCAAATCCTTTCCTCCACCTTTAAACCCTAATATCGTATTTGATTTGTCTTGCTTTCCCTTTCTTTCTGGGACTCAGAATACAGTATATGAAGACTTTGGCTAAGTTTTTTTTAATATATAATCCTGGTAAAAAATTCCCTTATTTCTTCCAAGACTTCTCTTGCCTTCGTGTTTGATAGTCACACAAACATGAGATTTAGTATTCTGTTACATCTATCACATTCTCTGGCACTGACATTGGAAATAAAACGATAAACAGATATGATGTCCTTTTTTGTAGAGACACATGAATGGGCTAAAATAAAGGAGGGTTGTCATTTCTCTATTTTTTGGATTTGAGAACAGTATTTAATTATGGAACACATAGTTGTTAAAAGAGAATATTTTTCTTAACAGAAAATAACTTCTGAATTATTACTACAGACAGCAGAACATAAAAACAAAAATCCTAAAATGTTTTGTGGTACTTGCTACGATGCAAGTTTCCAAACCAATTAAAAAGGAAATGTCACATGTTTTGCAGAGGATTTTAAAAACCAGTTGCATCATTTTAGAGATAGAAATACATTTGCCTTTGCATTTCAGCCAACAAAAAATTAACTGTTGAAAACACTGCAATAAAATTAGATGAGTTTCTTTTAGGTTAGACAAATATAGCTTGATCCAAAATTGCAGAGCAAAGTGCTAGGCTAGTGTAAAGCCCTCTGTTGTTTGAATCCATTATGCTTTAGGGAATTTGGTTTGCATCTGATAAGTTTGGTCTAGTGTAATATGGCTCTCAGAAGCAGCATAGTCACTCCTTCCATTTTCTGTATTTCTTTCCTTTTTTAAAAAAATGTGGAAAATTATAACAGGAACCAGATATATAGTTCATGATGAGTAAGATGGCTCCCAATTACTGATAAAGAGCCTCAGATAGGTCCCAAATATGAGAAGGCTGAGGAATATTGCTTTAGAAATGTATTTTCTCTGTGACTATTATGAATGACCATCTCTGCCTGTTGGATCATCACTCCAACCAGCTTGTACCTATTCTATGCAAGCATCCTAAGAGGGAATGTTGAAGGAGGGCCCCCAGCCCCCATGAGATGTGGTCTGGAGATTATCCTTCATGGCAGTCCCCATGTTATGGAACAGTAGTCCATGAGGTTTATGAGGCCCCAACTTTTAGCCTTCTTCAGAGCCAATACAACTTTTTTATTCTGGAAAGCACTTGAGTGTTGTTGGTAGATTTTATTTATTGATTTTTGAAACAGTGGTTTTATTTAGTGTTTTTTGCTATGTGAGTGGGTTCTTTTTCTTTGTTGTAAATTGCCTAGTCTTTAAGTAGGCCAAATAGATATAATGTTAAATACTTAATTTTAGGACCCTGACTCCTTGCTCAGGACTTGTGGCTTCTGCCTCTGGAACATGTCTTAAATCTATTTTAGTCCATGTTATTGTTTAAGCTTCCTTGAAGCAATAATCATTAGTAGACCTGCAACCAGTGTGGAGACATGATCTGGACTCAGACTTTCCCTCCCAAGAGAATCATCAGAGGGTCAAATCTACACTTTTTAGCACTTGATTTGAACTACATTAAGTATTTTATTCCTACTAATTTGAAGATTTTAAATTGTGTTTATTTCAATTGTTAAGTTTCTTCAGTCTCTTCTGAGATGGGTGAAATAATGTAAATTTTATTTGGGCTTGGATGCTTGTCTAACTATCATGAAATGCGCCTAAGTACAAAATGGAAATTTGCCACTCTCTTTTTTAATATGCTTAGTAAGCTCATATGCCTAATTTTTCCATTGGTCTCTGTATTTGTTTGTCATTCCCTTGAGCGTTACTCTGATTTTGCCAGGGTTTTTTTGCCAGTGCTTCTATTCTTCTGTGGGATGTCTGCTCTTCAGCTTTCTCCAGTATGTCCAAAGCCTCAGGCAATGGGTACTTCTTAGAAAAATGTTGCTTGTCATTTGTATTCTCCATTGCTCATTCTAGAGGACTATAGAGAAAGCCAGCTGGCAACTCCACTACATATAGTTTACTTTTAGAGTCTACAGTGCTAGGAAAAACAGTTCACATAACTAATTCCCCAAGCAAAGGAATTATCATACCTGTTTTAATTGTATAGTTATGGATGTTTTCTTCTTCTTTATGACAGAAACTGCCAAAATTAATATGAACTACAGGAAATGGGGTTCCCCTCCAAAAAACTAAAATTGTTGGCTCTCTCTCTCTAAGCTAGCTAAAGTTGGATACAGTTTCCTTTTTGCAGATTAGACCATGAATCTAAGGAAATTCAGATGGAGAATCAACCTTCTTGGCAAAAGAATGTAAATATTCCCAAAAGGTTTACTTTATTATGCAAGTGTGCTGCAAGGTTTTTTTCTTACTATTCTAGAGTTTTTAGGTCAGAGGTGCTTAGAGATCTAAATAAATGAAAATGGCTAAATGAAATGCTAAGTATTCTTAGTGCTTAAAATTGTACATGCACAAACCAACCACCTCAACATAAACTATGGGATTATTCAAAATGACATTTTTGAAAAATCCCTTAAAATATAAAAATGCTTTCAAGTTAAGCTCATTTTTACTAATTTTGGATACATCCGTGTAGCTTTCTGAGAACAGTCTCTTTTTCTGGGATATTCCAATTCCCTTAGCCTATAGCTCTGTATTTTCCTAGCTGACTACCATCCAAATAGTAATCCCTTCTCATACTGCATATTTTTTTGAGATCACCAAATCAGCTAGGTAGTACCTTCTAGCTGGTTTATGTCCCAATCTACATGATACAAAGGTACCAAAAACAGGTATGAAAGTTTGAAACACAATAAGACAAATAAACAAGTTTGAAGCTATTTGGGGAGATAATAAACATATTTGGCTATGCTATGATTGCTTACCATGATCACTTCTGTAGTATCAGTGCACATCTAATTGAGTTCCTGGAAATCAAAGATCAAATTCCTATTCACCATATTAGGTACACAGCTTCTGTGTATTGGCCTAATCTTTCTTTCAGATTTGTTCACAATAAAAGAGGGTTGGAGAACAACCATGAATTCTTAATGCAAGTATCATAAATGTGAATATATCAAGAAGGTATACAGTAGTTTACATCTCAAGAAAACTTGGATTTGGTTCCTGGTTCATCATTCCTATGGTACCAAATGGCACCACTAAAGACTGGCTTAGTAGCTGCTGCACAAACCTTGTACTGTTAAGAAGAAGAAATACAATAACATAAAATTCTTTATTCGCTTTGATTTCTTTTTTTTATTTTTATTAAGAGTTTTTACAAAGATAAAAGACAAATACAGAAATATATAAAGAGCAAAAAGGAGAAAAAGAGACAAGAAAAAGTGCAGAAAACAGTACAGTTAAAAAAGAAAAAAATAATTAAAGAAGCAACTTCCGCCCTTCTTTACAGCAGTTACAGATAAACCCATTATCCCTCCTCCTTCTTTAACATTACAATAATCCCTTCTGCCCTTCATTCAATCCTTTGTCAATCATCAAATCCAGAAAGCATCATTTCACTTTTTTCCATTTTCAGCAAAAAGGCCATAAAAGATTTCCAGTCTTATATAAAAGTACTTATTGTTTTGTCCCTGACAAAGGTCAGTTTTGCCATCTCTGCTAATTCTGCTATCTTCACAGTACATTCCTCCATTGTGGGTATTTCAGTATTTCTCCATCTCTCTGCATCATTCTCTTTGATTTCTAATTCTAGGATGTTGTTCATGTAATTTTTCACTTGTAATCAAGTTTAAAGCCAGTATAGTATAATGGTTAAAGTGTTAAATTAAGAGGAGGGGAGGGCCAGGTTCAAGTACCCTCAATCAACATTATTAGGTAGTAACAAAAGTGTAGCTAGTAAATAGGACTATTATATAGCTTGCTAGGCTTCAGGTATTCACTTCACTACAAAATTCTCGTTATGACTTCAAAACAATCACTGCTTGGATCTTGGGTTGTTGTGAGAGTGAAAGAGTGTGGAAGAGTGTAGGTTTGTGCAACCCTGAACTCCTTGGATGAAGGGCATGATTACAATGTTATTAACACAGGAGTAGAACCAAAGAACCATCAGTGGAAGGAATATATCCACTAGTGGTTTTTCAAAACAGTTTGCCTAAGAATTCATGTAACGTGCCACTAGAAAAGTTCTGTACAAACTGTACTGCGTCCTCTTTGGATGAGATTATGAAACAGAAGAACATATTTGGATTCAATTTCATTTTTATAATAAAGCAAGCTTTGAGGAGTAGAAGATAGATTTCATGTGCAGGAAGCCATCTTTGGTTCCAATAGTAGTGTTATACATTAGAATAATTTTAAGAGGCTGAGAATTTTACTCAAATATGGTTTCCCATTCATTGTCAACTAATATTTGTTATAGAGTTCTTATCTCTCTGTACCTTATGATTTGGGGATTGTTTCAGAACGCCCACACATTGCACTAACTCTGATTTATATGTTTGGCTTTACTATGGCCCTCATCCTGCCTACAGATTTATCCTATGTCTTCTCCATATAGCAATTTATAGCCCCTATAAAATGTCATCTAGAATTCCTTTTTTATGTTTTTTGAGTAATGGCTAGAAAGAATTGTACGGGGAATCAAAAATCTAATGAGTTGTACATTATTTGACAATTTATAACCAGAAAGCGATCTCTGACCAATTTTGGCAATTTTACAGCTAAAAGCCTGGGCTATTGTGCTTTTAAAAGTAATTTATTAAGCAAATAAAACTCCTTGCTCGTAATGGATCCTGTTAAACCTGTGGCAATGCATGAGCTTCAGTCTTCTACAGCTGTAGAGGCTTCATGATCTTACATGTCTTGTCACTAATATTTTACACTTATATCATAGGTTCATTTATTTGGTTACTTTTATGCTCATGATTAGGTTGTAACTAGACATTTAGAATGACAATGGTAGGAAGAGCTGAGCAAAATGTCAATTTTGTTTATTTGGTGAAGATTTAAATCCCTATATTATGAGACTGAAAGTCAAGCGATGCAAATATAATTGGGGGAAGAAAATTGAAAGCAAAGCAAATGGGGATGGGATGGAGGAGATTTTATTTCAGTATACTGATTAAATAATACAGGTTGTGGCAGAACATATTGTCATACAACAAAGTTTCTCCAAAAGTGAAACTGATTTACTTAAGAAATTGCTAGGAGAATGGCATATTTCTATCTGATCTTTGTGGCAAGTTTGTTGCTACAATAAGAATTTGAAGCGTGTGGTCATCCTGTTCACCCTGAGTGGATTAAGTGTATTTTGTGGCTCTGTGCATGCTCAGTCCTCATCATTAATTGCAGGAGAAAAAGAAAAATAAGAAATCAGAGATTTAAGGAAAGAAAAGGGAATTAATCCTATTAATCTACTAATAGTTTTATGGAAGATATATGTGATAGTGTTTTTTGCCTGTTTCAGTTTTCAGAATCTCAAACTCTTCCACCACATCTTTCTCTAGTTATGGAAGGTGCAAGTTCCAGATTTGCTATCCTAAATCCAATTCTAGAGCAATATAGGAAACCATTCTATACATATCAGCATATATGGCCAACTACGTTAGAATTAGCTACTTTGCCAGTGGATCTCCAGGGTCTCAGGCAGAAGGATTTCAGGTGGTGCCCTATTTAAAGAGATCTCAGAGGGATTAGGAGGAGTATCCTCTTCCCATCCCCCTCTTCTCTCCCCAAGAAGCCTAAACTGGGATATTCCTCTTAGGAATGGGTAATGCACTGCAACATTTTATTTTATTTTATTTTATTTTATTATTAAATTTATATACTGCCCATCTCACTATAAAAGTGACTCTGGGCTGCTTACAAATAAAAATTATAAAACCATTATATAAATAGAAGGTCCTGCTGGTCTCCCTTATAATTATTACTCTGGCGCTGCGGGTTAAACCGCTGAGCTGTCGATCAGAAGGTCGGCGGTTCGAAACCGCGCGGCGGGGTGAGCTCCCGTTGCTCGTCCCAGCTCCTGCTCACCTAGCAGTTCGAAAACATGCAAATGTGAGTAGATCAATAGGTACCGCTTCGGCGGGAAGGTAACGGCGTTCCGAGTCGTCATGCTGGCCACATGACCCGGAAGTGTCTATGACAACGCCGGCTCCAAGGCTTAGAAACGGAGATGAGCACCGCCCCCTAGAGTCGGATTCGACTGGACTTTACGTCAAGGGAAACCTTTACCTTTACTATTCTTGTTGAACTTTGCAAATATAAAAATACTTTCATGTGAAATCTTTGCAAAAAGTTCTTGTCTGTGTTGTGCACTGACTATATATTTTATTATAAAATACAGTAAGAACATAAACTCAATATACATTATACCAGCAGTTCCCAAATTGTGTGCCGTGGTGCCCGGGGGTGCTGCTGCAAATCCACAGGGGTGCTATTGCATATTTTAAAGCCCTTCATGTCTTGGGGCCAGGTTACCTAAGGGACCGCCTTCTCCCAGTTGTTTCTGCCCGTCAAATTTGATCTAGTAGGTTGGGTATGCTGTGGGTCCCGTCAGCCAGGGAGTGTCAGCTGGCAGGAACTAGAAGGCGTGCCTTCTCCTCTGTAGCACCTGCCCTCTGGAACATCCTTCCTCCAGAAATTAGGATGTCCCCGACCCTGTTGGCCTTTCATAAGGCTGTAAAGACCTGGCTTTGTGCCTGGGCCTGGGGCCTCAAGCATGTGGATGGTCCCATTTCTTGGCTGTATTAATATCTATGCATTGCTCGCTTGGCAGCCATTTATATTTATTTTGTATTTATTTTATATTTTAACTGTTTTAATTATAATTGTTTTAATGGTTTAATGGTTTTATTGTGATAAGCCGCCCAGAGTCACTTGTTGAGATGGGCGGCTATAGAAATCAAATAAATAAATAAATAAATATTTTTTACTACTTAATAAACAGAACTGTTAGTGAGTTCGCTGCTGCGTCCTAGGGCACCATAGCGTGGTTTGGGAGCTGCCAGGGGCCCTGAGAAAGTCTGGGAGCCTCTGCAATACCCCAGTGCTGTACATTGTACCTCTCCATGCCATTCTGGCTTTGCAACCCATTCATGCTTTCACCACATCCATGCACTGATTCATGCATTGCTTTGTTGTCAAGCTTGTCACCTATTACTTTTTGAGGATCTCATTACCTCCATCCCATCATAACATACTTGGCTTTCTCCTTTCTCTCAGCTAATTCATCTTTCCTTCATATATTTATTTTGTGATTTGCTCATAATTTGACAAAATCACTCCAACAGATTTATTTTGTCCTGATCATTCCCTTCCGTATTTAATATTTAATCCACATTGAGCACACATGCTTCTTAAGTAAGCCATTCCCACTGCAGTCAATTTACATAAATAAACATGGGTTAAGCTGCTTTGGACTTAACAACAAACTGCCAAATACTAACCTAGATATAAATAGTTTATATGCGCCTTTTAAAATAATAATAATAATAATAATAATAATTTATTAAACTTGAATGCTGCCCAACTCTCAACGATTCACAATAATAAAAAAAAATTGACAAATTGATTAAACATAAACAATAAAGATAAAAGATGGCAAGCGCAGTGAAGCAAGAGGTCTCTCTCTCCCTTGCCAAAGCAGTAGTTCCTTAGTTCTGTCATACAACAACAATATCCAGCTTAATCCTCAAAATTATACAGTTTCTTCATTATATATCATTTTTTTGTGTGTGTTCTTGCAGACATTTCATTGCTAGACTAGGCAACATGTTAAATGCGAAAAGGGAGTGGAACATTTTTTTTTGCCTTTAAAAAGGTCTCTTACACAAAAGGCAAAAAGCAACTCATCACTTAATTTGGAATTCTTCTGTCCCAAAATAATAAAACAATTGTCTTTGACATTCTATGAAATATCTGTAAGTTAACCTCTTATTTTTAACAGCACATAATTGATATATGTGTTTAGGGAAAAGGCCAGAATGAAAAGTATACTGTTTATTGTATATTTCTTATGTGCTATTTTTCTGTTATTCATCTTTATTATCACTCTTTTAACATCTTTTTTACACTAAAGCAAAAGTCCCACAGTACCACCCTGTACTTTCTTTTCTTTTAAAACTGTATAGTAAACAGAGTTAAGAAGATGCAATGTTAATCAACCTTTCTTTAATTGTTGTGGCAGTACTAAAATTCTCCTCATTTCTTTCTGTCCTTTCTAGAAGAAGCTCCTGGCATCTACAGTAAAATGTAGCTCAGAGTCTAGATAATATGTTGCTTGGACAACAACATCTCAAGAATGCTTACTGAAAGAGATTAAACTGTAATTTAACTGCCCTGTGAGTAAGAGAGAAGGAAAGAAAAGATTTGTGGTTTTCATAAAGCAGGAAAAAAAATACACGGGGGCTGGTGTTTATAGCTTAGAAACTCTTTTGCCATCTTGACACAAAACAATTTTATTTTTAGCAGACCTTGGTTTTGCAATGGTGCCTTATCAATCCCACAATCCTGTTCAATGAAATAATTGGTCTGAAGTAGTCTGAAAGTACCAAAACTGAACAAAGGCCTTAACCCGCCCCCCCACGTAGAAATTAACAGAAACGAATGATACTCATCTCAGAAGTATAAATTTATGGAAGTATTTTACAAATCTGTGTTTCTGAACAAAAGATCAGTTGAACAAAAAGCAAAATAATATTCTTTTGTTTAGGTTCAAAAATAGTTTGTATGCATGTTTTTTTTAAAAAAAACCTTCGTCTTATCAGCCCAGCTATTAAATATTGTGCCTTAACAGCTATCTGTCTCCGATCAGCACAGTTAGTGCATTTTACTTTCCAAGGAAGTGCACTTTGAGCCAGCTGGAGCACGAAAAATGTAGGAGCTGGGGAAAGTCATAATTGAAACAGGCGACTGCTCCAGTACAGACAGGAAATAAAAGGAAGACTGGACCCTACAGTGGATTAAATTAGATGTTTCAAATTCAGACAGTATCAGAGAGAGAGAGAGAGAGAAAAGAAGACTTATTTAGAATTTTAAAAAAGGTAACAGTAAGTTCATTCAGATGAATGCCTCCTCTTTCTGAAACTCCCCTCCTTCCTAACACATGTATTTGCTGAAGTCTGTCTTGGTGCACTGTAGGAGAGAAATTGCACAGGGGCCTCTCTTTGCTAAAAGAGCAGCAGATTGCTTTGGTAAATACCTGCTTTTCCGATCCTCACATACCTTTGACTTTGTTACCATCCTCCATGTAATCTTTATAAAGGATTATTCAAGAGAATCAGGATACCATTTAAACCAGTGTTTCTCAATCTTGTCCGTTTTAAGATGTGTGGACTTCAACTCCCAGAATTCCCCAGCCAGAATGTTGGCTTGGGAATTCTGGGAACTGAAGTCCACACATCTTAAAGTTGACAAGATTGAGAAACACTAAGTTAAACAAAGTAGTTCATGGAAACAGAAATAAGTATGCTATTAAAACAGCATGCAGCACTTTGGAGGTTTGAGGTCCACAGCATGGATTGTCTCTAGCCCTTTGCCTTTGTCTTATTTTCTATTATTAGAAATAAGAACGGAGTAATTTCTATTCCATTATCAACACTCTGTTATGACAGTTATTTGTGAGTTTTATTTAGGATGTTTGCCATCCTGAGGTTCTGTTAGCAAATGAATGAATAATTTTATTGACCCAACTGTGCACTCTGTATAACATGGCTTACTCAAAACAGAATAATATGGTCAGCATTTACTTATGTTTGTCTAGTTAAATGCTTCATAAAATAAAATATTTATAGATTGAGGTAAAATTATGCAAAAGAAAAAAAACAGCATGCAGCACATTCTTTAAGATGTGTCATATTATACAGGTGTATACATTTTTTAAAGGGGATCTGATTGTTTATTTTCCAAATAGTCTACTTCTTCCTTCCCCTAATTACTTTCTTTTCTTTTCATTTTCTTTGTATGAAGAAGCATGTTCATAATTTAGCTTCAGCTTTGTAGCCTGCCAAGAATTTCAGTCTTCATGACAACTTTAAAATGCTGTTTTATTCATATAGTACCAACCCCTTCCTTCCCTGCCCCACTAAAACTTATACAGATGGGTTGTTTCTAAACTGCTATCCACACACTTTCCTCCTCTCTCTCTCTCTCTCTCTCTCTCTCTCTCTCTCTCTCTCTCTCTCTCTCTCTCTGTTTATGTGTTTGTTTATTGTGGTCAGCATCAAGAAGCCACGTCTTTCTTCTGTGTGACTTTATAACTAATCCTAGAATGCCATCCTAAGAAATGGAAAGCCTGAATTAAAATCCTGCTCTTGTTAAAAGATGAAATGCCTCTGCCTCAGGCCTGAAATATAGAATAGTCTGATTGATTGCAAAACTTTACATGCCATCTGATTCACCAGACTCTAGAATGTCTGAACAAACTGTTTGTACAAGATAATTTGCAGGCCATTCTAATTTTGTTCATGTCAGAGAATAGGATTGAACTAAGATACTGCATTCCCAGGCTCACTCAGGATGCCCCAGTTGAACCCATGAACATGCAGTGAGTATGTGGAATAATGTCCCACTTAATCATTGGTGGCTCATGGAAGGTTGCATGTGGAACCTGGATTTCCACCTATTCTGTCCCACTGAGCTTCCATACATTTGTTCTTAGATTCTCTTCTACATTTTGAGTCAGTGCAAAAGATGGTTGAGGACGGGGACAAAAAAATGCCCCATGCCAGGTAGCTTTCTACTGGCACATTTGCTTGAAAACTCACCTTTTTTTGCAGAATCAAAATCCAGAAATCAGAACTTCATTATTCTGAAGGAAGCAAATCTATATAGACAGTATCCTTGTCTTCTCTGTGATGATTTGCATTCAGAGTCAAACTTTATCCAGAATTAAAGGATGTAGAGTACTGTTAAGAACATTTGAGCTCTAATGTTGCAAACAAGGTCAAGTGGGAACTTAATAGCACTGGAAGAAATGTTTTAGCTTTGAAAGTATTGACATCTTGATAGCCAGTATGCTCTTCGAATGTCAGTAGTCCTTGCTTACCAACCACTCGTTTAGTGACAATTCAAAGTTACGATGATGCTGAAAAAGTTACAACTGGTTCTAGAAATTGCAGCCATCATAGCATCCCTACAGTCACGTGATCATGATTTGGGTGCTTGGCAACTGGCACACATTTACAACGGTTGCAGTGTCCTGTGGGCACATGATTTTCATTTGCGACCTTCACAGCCGTTTTCTGACAAGCAAAGTCAATGGGGAAGCCGGCAAGAAGTCGCAAGTCGTGGTCATGTGATGTCACACTTAATGACCTGTGGTGATTCGCTTAATGACTGCAGCCAGAACTGAAGTAAGTCTAAAAACCATGCCACTTAGTGGCGGAGTTTCCAGTCCCAATTGTGGTTAGTAAGTGAGGACTGTCTGTATACCAGAGGAGACAATGCCACTGTTTAAGATCATGTTGGGCTGTTACAAAATTAACAATTTCTGCAAAGAGGTGGGGGATGTGTACCCCTACATACCTAATATGCACTGTTGTATAATTTACAATAACTCTACTATGCTTGTATGTTTTGATTATGTTAAATGGAAACAAATGAAGTCCTATCTATTACAATGTATAAGCTGATCTGCTGCATTCCAAAGATACTAGTGTATGGCTTACCTTTCTGGAACTAGCTATAAAGATTGCTGTGGTTTCATGAACATGTTCACTAATTGTGAACCCTAACTCCTTAATATCAACATACTATTAGAGATTGTCTTGTCAATGGCTCTGAATAGAACATAAATATAAATAGGCACAAAGGACAGCCTTGTTTCATCCACTTTTAAACAAAATAATGATAGAATCCAAGGCATATATTCTGACCACTGCTGAGGATTTCTGAGATACTTTTCTTGCTGCAGATAAAGATTCCTCCATCCTCTCCACCATTATTTTATCAGTAAGGAACACTTCCTCAATATGTGGTGATTGCCACAAAGAATGGGTGCCTATAAAGGGAGATAAGACAACTTCATGGTGGATTAAATTATCAGTGGCTGTTAATCATGATCCAATATCAGAGGAAATATGCCTATGAATCCCAGGTCCTGGGGAAGAACACAAGGTAACTAGTGCTTTCATATCCTGTTTCTAAACTTGTCATAAGCATCCAGTTGGCTATGAAAGGAACCTTGAGGCTGGATTGGATAGATTTGATCTAAGCTGGTATGGCTCTTCTTTAATTATATTCTCCCACAGTACTATTATAATCATGCCTACTGTGAAGTATATCATACTTCGTTCAAATAGACTAATTTATATTAATGTATAATATAAATTGATGCATGTAGTATATCATACTTCATTCAGATAGACTAATTCCCATTTCTCTAGCCTAGCTAGTGGGAAATTTGTGTGATAATGTAGTGTGTGTGTGTGTGTGTGTGTGTTAAAGTAGAACATTTGAAAGCAAGTTGATAATCAGCCATGTAGGAAATAGAATTTTAGTTTGACTCATTGTAGCCAGACGTAAGTTATGTTATTTATTACTTTGATTCTTATCATGTCATACTCAAGTTTAAATCATAATAATTTTTGCAAGCAGGGTCCTATTCCAAAATAATGTCAAATATGCAGCAACTTTGTTATACTGATTTCACAGTTTCAAAGGCTTACACTAGTAAATGTAAGAGTAGAACATGCCCCAGAGTTTGTAGTTTAAAACATTTTTACATGTGATGGGGGATGAATGCTTGTCACAGTAAGCACATCGGTTTACACTGATACCCATTAAAGCTGAATTCATGCATTTCATATGAAATGTTTAATATGAATGACATCATGGGTCATTGCTGAAACAGAGTTTTGTGTGACATCACTGATGAAAGACTGTTTTGGTAATATATTGTATCATTTCTGATATGTAGCATGCAGGAATCTAACACTGCAAAATATAAAGAACCTAAGAAGATGACTTACTGGGTCAGATCAAAGGTCCCTCTAGTCCAGCAGACTTTTTCCATATAACCAAGCAGGTATATCTGAGAAGCTCAGTAGACTTCTCCTAGCAGTGAGGATTTAGTGGCATTCAATCTGGAAACTGCCTGTAGCCTCTGTAACTTAAAGCCACTAATAGTTTTGTCTTTGATGGATTGGTTGAATTCCTCCTTTTAAACAACTGTAGGTAATAACTTTCTCCACATCTTGTGATAGTGGGTTCCATAAATTAATTATACTGTATGCTATATGAAATTATATTTTCCTTCTAACTTCCCAGCATCTCTTAACAATCAACTGTCCAAATAAATCCCAAGTATATATTTGTAATAAACTTCTCTTATGTCCCTCATTCATTGTTTTTATTTTTAATCTTTAAAAAGCCCAAATGTTGTGGCCTGTTCTCAAAGAGATACAGTCCACCACACTTTTTCTGCATTTTTCCAAAAAAGTATCTGTGATGCCTTTTTTGAGATGTAGCATCCTTTGTAGTTAGGCTATAGATTTGGGTAACATCCTTATGATGTAACAGTCATACAACTTCTTTCCTTTGTAAGAAGTAAACTTCATCCCAACCACCAACACCAGGGTAGAATTTGATTTTTTCCCCACTGCTGTGTAATATATCAAATTTTTAGCTTTGCAAAAATTGTATACATTTCAAGGGATGAGAAAAGCCTTTCTTCTTTAGCTATAGATTTTAGAAAGCTATAGTAATGCCACAGTTCAGCTAAAAATGAGAAAATCATGAAATGGAGCTTGAAGACTTCATTTAAAGCGACCATCACATTTTTCTTCCATAAATCTAGCACTGACTAAATACACCTAAAAGATTTAGGCTACAATGTTTTAGGACTCAGAGACATTTGATTTAAATTTCATATAAAGTTGTAGGCTCTATAAGAAGCAGTTATCCTTTTTGCAAACAAAAGCATTGCCATTATAATCTTTACAATGAAAAAACTCAGCACTGTTTATTTTTGTCTATAGGGTGTAATGAGAGGGAAAAGTTCAAAAAGTCAAAACTGACTGAAAAAGTCTACCTGAAAAGCTAAAACATAGTATTTCTCAGCTTTCATCATGCCAGCAGATATAATAAGTAGCCATTTATCTGCTACTTCATTTATTGGATTAGCCTGGCAGAGTGGTAGTATACAAGAAGGTACAAATTGTTTCAATAGGTTGAATGTGCATCATCAATATCCCACAACAAATTGAAGTGCTAATGTTCATCATCCAATTAGAAGCTCTAGCTAAATAAAATTTAGAGATAAAAACTGGTAACAGTACTAGTTGATAACTCCAACTCATTCATCACCCCCTACTTTCATGGTGAGGTAAGTTATTGTTTAACTATTAAACATTGTTTAACTATGATATATAATCCTATACATCCTTAGATGTGGGAATAAAGAATTCAGTGAATCTATATAAATTAACATTTCAGCTATATTGAGAAGAAAATTGTTCTTCATTATGTTTTTAGTAAGTAAATGCAGTACATGGACCTGCACATCTTATTCTTTCATCTCTTTAGGAATCCCATTCTTTACATTCAAAACATAAAAACATTAAGTACTCTTCTTTATCCTCAGCTACTCTTGCAATATGCAAAACTATTTTAAAAATTACATTTAATCCTGAGACCCTAATTCCTTCTTCCTCCCCGGGCAGACACCTGCATCTGAGATAAAGTTTTAGGCTAATATATACTGTTTTCCATGATATATTACTTGCACTGAATGAATATATAAATAAATAATGTGTATTTATTAAAATATACAATATTTTATTCTAAATATCTGTAATATATTATAAGTAATAATAATTTATTATGTAATATTAAATTATAGAAATCTAAACAAAAAATCTACATATGACTACTTTCAGAGTCACAGTAATTGGGAATTAGAAATAAAAGCTTGAGGTGATAAAAAGGAGATGAAAACAGGAGAAATTATTGTAGAGGAAGAATCTTAAGAAAATATGACTTAGGAAAGGAGAAAAATGTTGGAGAAATTAAGTAGCAGAATTAAAGAGAGAAAAACACTGACAAACAGCATGACTGTCTAGTTGAGTCACCTCAGTCTCCACCATCATGCTTGGGGACATCTATATACCTGACTTAATTAAAAAGCAGAAGATGACCTGATGTCAATGCCAGCATCACATTTATTTCCAAGAATGTCTCTAGGCATGAAATAGATGTTATAAAATTTCTTCAAATATAAAAAATATGGGAGACTGCAGCCCAGTGCTCCAGTTGGACATGTGCCTACCTGCCCAAGGAAAGGAAAAAGATAAGCAAGGGAGAGGAAGCCAGAGAGGGTAGAAGTACATTTTTGGAAATTAATACTTTATAATTGGTGAATTCCCCTACCGGCTATTTTATGAAAGGAGAATCCCTCCAAGCATCTATTTTCTGTTATTACCTACAATATGTTTTCAAATTTGGTTTGGGGCACTTGTCCAAGGACTATCACATACCTAATCTGGAGGGAAAAAATAGAGCCATTATAAATATTGTGTAAATTAATTCCTCATTGTTTCCAATGGGAAAGGGATTTTTCCCCCCAAAATGCAATGAACCCAGAGATTTAGGCACATCAGAGCAGTCCAAGGCACTGAAATTGTTCTGCATATTATTTATATTGTTTTTTCTCTTGTGATTTGGAAATTCAATCTGAGCAGTATATCATGCAGAGTGAATGAAAATGTATTTCATTTTTGTTTATGTTTAAAGATCTTGGTTGTGTTAAATGTTATAGCCGATTGTGCTACAAGAGTTGGAATGGAAAAGTTGGATTCAAAAATTAGAATCCATATATAGCTCAATGCCATGTGACTAGATCCATGGCGGATAGTCAGTTTGAAAGTAGATCTTCCAAATTCATGTTTGCATAGCAATACAAGGGATTAGCCTAAATTCCCTTGAATTTGGTTTTCAGGATCAGTGTACCTAGCAATGACTTGGTAAAGAAGTTGTTGCCGTGTTGGCTCCCTTGATTAATAAAATGGCTGCACAACTAATCGTGTTTTTATTGGTATAATATACAAGCATATCATTTCAGCAGTAAAAAGAATTCTCGGCACTTTCTCCCCTGGCTGCACAGCTAGCATAGCAAAAATAAGCACTGTAAGGGAGAGCCCCAGATGTTTATTTTTTCTTTCTTCCTATTAGTGTGAGAGGAATTTCCTCTGTAGTGGAGTAATTCATGAGCAATAAGCAAATGAGTCTGGGAAGGAAGAAGAAAAAGGGAAACAACTTATGTGAACACCAACCTTGCCGTTCACTGCCTTTCTTTCTTTCTTTCTTTCTTTCTTTCTTTCTTTCTTTCTTTCTTTCTTTCTTTCTTTCTCTCTCTCTCTCTCTCTCTCTCTCTCTCTCTCTCTCTCTCTTTCTTTCTTTCTTTCTTTCTTATTAACTAGACTCTAGTAAATAATTCCATTTCTAGTAGTAGCTGTTTTTAAAAAAAGCTGTTGTTGTTGGTCTTGGTACACCAAAGTTTTGAGTTACAAGTGGGTGTGGTGGTTTGTTAATTTAATCATGAATTTGACCATGCATTGAATCTTGGATTTAGTGAACCATTTATTGGACACTGCTTTGTCTGCAATAGACATAAGGAAGTTATACTTTTCTATCACCCAGATAACAGAATCTCTTGTTTCTGAGTCTGACTTGTAACATGTACAGCAGCTGGAATTTATATGGAGACTTATTAAATAAAACAGCAGTAGCCAGTTCCCTCCTACTGCCACATATTTGGAAGTAAAGTACCTGAACTTTTCCAAATGTGCTTGGCCTTTTGTTCTTTAATCTGTATCTCTGTATTTCATCTTTGTTGTGTTTGACAGTTTCTGACCTCAAAGTAATTTATTATTCCTTTTATTACTACTTAAGATCATGGTAATTGAAAGGATTTATTTGTATGATTATGAGTTAGTAAAAGAAGATTAAGACACACCCAAAGATCATGTTGTAAAAATGAAAGAACCTGACATTAGCTTCAGTTTTATGAAGTTGTGAAGTTTCTGTCCGGACTTTTGTTTTGCATATTGGTGGTAAATCGTGTTGGAATTGTTCAGAACAGGAAGCAAAATGGAAGTAATACCTACATAATAGTATTGTTTATATTTTGCAAGCCATTCCAACAAATTTACAAACATGATTGTGGCAAATATTTGTACTCATAAAATGCTACATTACTTTTATTCTTAAATTTCATATTTGTAATATAGATAAGTGAGCCAGTTTGCTGTAGTGGTTAAAGGCACTGGGTGTCCTGATCAGACTATGAGGTGGCCAGGCAGATTTAGTATCAAAAATACTCTTTATTGAATACTATTTACAATAAATATTAGAATCAAGAAGTAACTGGTTTCAATCAAGACCAATTGGGCAGCAATAAGGAAACCGACATGGTTGCAGGAGGAGATGGTAGCAAAGCAGCGGAACAGGATTCTCTGATGGAGGCTGGAGGGCTGGAAGAAGCTAGGCATGTGGTACTACTGGAACTGGAATTGAATGACCACGAACTGGAACACCACTCGAACTAGGCTGGCACCGAAATGCTGGGCGAGGCTGGACGGAGCCCTCTGGATACGTCTTGGTTCTAACAACAGGATCGGACTGGACTCGGTGACTCAGGCTGGACCGGAGACTTGGAACTGGAGACTCGGAGCAAGGCTGAGAACTTGAAGCAAGACTGGACTCGGCTGGAGGCACTGGGCTGGGCTGGATACTCTGGACTACAGACTCGAAGCACGACTGAGGACTCAGAGCAAGGCTAGACTCGGCTGAAGATTCCTGGCTAGGCTGGAAGCTAGGCATAAGACAAGACTGGACTGGAAGCTCTGGACTAGGCAAGGGACACGAAAAACGGCAGGACTGGACCACAGGTTCTAGACAAGGTTGCAAACCTGGTTCATAACAGGATAAGTGTGAAACTCCAGAACAATGTCGTGCAACCAAGGCGTGGCTAGGCTGGACTGGAGATCAAAGGCACAACAAAGCTGTACTGGAGACTTTGGACTAGGCTGGGAGCTAGAAACATTGCAAGGCTGGACTGAAGTCTTGGGGCAAGACTGCGAACTTGAAGCACAATGAGACTGGACTGGAGACTCTGGACACAGCTGGAACCTTGAAGCGGGACTGGAAGCGCATCTGGAACGTGCACAAGGTGAACACGGAGAACCAAGGCTGGATGCAAGACTGAGATTACTGGGCCCGACAAGTCCTCTTCGATGGAAAACACTGGTGCTGATTCCTCTTCGGAAACAGACGCTGTTTCTGACGCGGGTAAGGACTCTTCTGCAGGAGCTGCGAGCTTGAAGGATCAGTTGTCTCCAGCAGCTTGCTCTTCGTGCATCTGCCTTTTATGCTGATCCTTTGCGTGCCTATTTCCTTCTGCAGCCAATCAGGCTGCCTTCTCCGCGTGCTTTTCTGCCTGTTGTTGGCACGCACTGATTGGAGGATTCAAATCCTCCTCTGAAGACTGGCCAATCAGCTTCTGTGACTCTTCCCACGCTACTGACTCATCTCTAGGTTTTGCTTTCCCAGTTTCAGCCTGGTAAGTTTCTATTTCGTCCTCTGACTCAGAAAAAGTTTCGTTTTCTGAGTCAGAGGCTGGCTGGAATCTCACACTGGGCTAGTTCTGCCTTAGGCAGAAAGACAGCTGGGAGAGTTTGGGCCAGTCCCTCTCTCCCTCCTTCCCTCCCTCCCTCCCTCCCTCTCGTTCAGCCCTAGAAAGAAGGCAATGGCAAGCTGCTGCTGAAAAGCATTGCCAAGAAAAATAATTCCCATTCAGCTCAGTGGAATATATTTTGCAGTAAGTGTTCTTCAAAGTGCAGTCAGAATTAATGGGTGAAGTTCTCCATTCTTTATACAGTCTTCACCAAAGTAATTTAGGTGGAAGTTCCAAGAAGAATTATGTTCCCAGAAATGTCCACAACCTGTGCCTATCTCTGGGCATAATTCTTCACAGTGAAAAACTGTTGGTTTTTTTAGGCACTTTTGGAATGCTGTTTGATTTTGACTAATTGATTGATTGCAATAAATTGTACACCGCCCAATCCAAAAAGGATGTTTAAGACAATTTACAACAATGTGTCATCAGTCCCAAGTGAACCCTGATACTGAAGTAACCCAATTAAAACACAGCAAACACAAAATAAAAGCAGCCCAATATTTCCATTAACACAAAAATGCACATTGGAACAGAATCATTTTCATCACGTTATAAAAAGCTAATATTTTGGAGGCCAAACAAATTGAAAGGAAAAGCTATTCTATCATGCTAGTGCTACAACTGGGAAGGACTATCTCTTGGCCCCCATTCCTTTATTTATTTAATCAACTTGAGTGCTGCCTTCATCACTGAAGTAACTCTAGGCAGCTTACACATTAGGATCAAAACTACCAAAACAATAAGAATAAGCAATCTATTTTGAATAGATGTTCAAAAGAAACAATAATACCAATGAAACTTTGGGGCAAAGACAAATGAAACTCAATCACAATCATAAGGCAAATCCACTACCAAGGAGCAGATCATACCCCACATCACACCAAGGCCTATTGGAAGAGCCAGATTTTTAAAGTTTTATAAAAGCACAACAGGTGAGGACTGTATGAACTTCAGGGGAAGTGCTGTGGCATAGAGCAAGTATAGCTACAGAGAAGGCCCATCTCCTTGGTCCCACACGATTATATTGCTTTCCAACTAGGATCTGGAGCAACCTATCTCTGGCAAATTTTACTGGTCAGACAGAAACAACAGGAGAAAGACAGTCCCATGTCCTAAGCCATGAAGACCTTTAGAGGTGACAACCCACACCTTGAATTGCACCCGGAAGTCCATTGGCAATCAGTGCAGCTCACAAAATAGAGATGTTACTTGGGTGAAATGAGAAGCATATCTCATTCTTGACCAACTGTAGCTTTCAGGTAGTACACACTTAGTCCCACCATGTCCACTTCATTGCAGTAATCCAGACAGGAAATGACTACAGCATGAGTGACCATGAGAAGAACCTCCCTCTTGACCACAGCTGCTACTTGCTCATGGAGAAGAAGCCAAAGTCCAGGAAGAGCCTGGACTGAAGTGCAACCCCATTGAAAACTAAAGATGATCAATCCAAATGCAAAACATAGTCTTGCTAGGGTTAATCTTAAGATTGTTCTTCCCCATCCAGACCCACACAGCCTCCAACTTTATATCCAGAGGTAAAGCTGGGGATCATCTGACTCTCTGCTGACAGATAACCTCACCTAGCTGCCTTGTTTAGATGTTTAATAGGAAACAATAAGGCATTGAGCCCTGTGGAACCCACAGAGCAAGGGGCTCAAGTTTGATCTCTTCTCTCCTATCAACACTGACTGAAACTGGCCCTGGAGGAAGGAGGAGAACCATTGTAACCATGATCCCCACAACCAGACTCTAGAAATGCTCCAAAAGAATACTATGATCAACCAGTACCAGGAAAGTTGCATCACCCTGGCCTGCAAGAGGTAATCCACAAACATGATCAATGCTCCATGCTGTTCCCAGCCCTAAACCCTGACTGAAAAGGGTCACGTATTCCAGGGCCCTCTGGAGTTGTAGTACCACCTTCTCTACAACCTGGGAGGTGGATGGCCTTTTGCACCATCTTGGCTTGCAAGAAGTCATCTACAATCTGGGACGTTGGAGACAGTTCAAAAATTATTCAATACAGTACTTCTAGGTCTGTCTGATTCAGCTGGCAAAGCTCGTACTACAAAATATCCTATTCACTTCCCAAGGATCCACAAACTCAAAAGAATCCTAGATGAATCTGCAAAATGTTATCCTAGTCATAACATTAATGTCAAGAAACACAGTGAAAAAAATGGGAGTGAAGAAAGAAATAAAGAAGAACAAATTAATGACAACAGGTATAGGAACTAGCCTTACAGTAGAACTGATAATGGAGATTTTGAAATGATGGACAACTTCTGCCTTTTTGGATCAACTATCAACAGTAAAGGAACCAGCAGTCAAGAAGTATGCTGCAGACTAGCACTTGGTAGAGTAGCAATGAAGGCCTTGGAAAAATTATTCAGATACCATGGACGTGTCTACACCTACAAAGATCAGTATCATGCAGGAAATGTTTTTTCCTGTAACACTTTATGGAAGCAAACATTGGGCTTTGAAGAAACAGGATAGAAAGAGTATTGATGGTTTTGACATTTGGAGTTGGAGAAGACTCCTGGAGAATTCCATGAATAGCCAAGGAAACAACAAATGGATCATTGAACAAATCAACCCAGAGTTATCATTCGAGGCACAAATTATCAGATTGAAATTATCCCACTTTGGACACATAGTGTGAAGACCTACTTCTACAAATACTGAAAGCAGCTAACTTTGCAATCTATAAACATGGTTGTAGCTTGTCCCCTGTGTTAGTTAATATGCTAATACAGAAACAAAATGCACAATATCAAATTATTCTTATCAGGGAGAAAAAAAACTTAAGGTGAATGGAAAGCAAAAGTAGATCAGTATGAACTATCCATCTAATGTGCATAGCAAATATGTTTTCCTGATATGCCTTGGTTAACATATCCCAATTGAAACTAAGCTATTTTCCCAAATAGTGGGAAAATTAGTTTTTTTTTATGGAATGAAACTGTCCACTAAAAAACAACAGTATGGCCCTTTGACAAGAAATAGCCTCGTCTCTTCATTTATGTATATATTATTTTGCCCTCCATGTATACTTATTATCACAGAAATAGAAATCTAAGTATAAATTAATTACTGGAGAAAGTGTTCACCTTGTGTGAAGCTGCTTTGGATCTGTCTCTTATCTTTGTCAAGTGAGAAAATATTTACTCTTTTTTTTCCTGAGTTAAATTGTCTTTAATTTCATTGAAGAACATACCTTCCTGATTTCCTCTGAGAGTATGTTCAGAGCTCTTAAGCAAGCTTTCTTGACTAGCAAAGCTTTGTTGCTGACGTTGAAGAACAGCTGGCCTACATTCTTGCAGAAGCAGCTGGAGAGAAAAACCAGCTAGAAGTAGCTAAACTGGGTCTAAGTTGTTCAGATGTTTAACTTGCTTTCTTGGATGATGTAGAATAATGAAATATCATCTATACAAACCAGTGAGAATATAAAAGCATATCAGTGATTCGGTACTCAGTTTTATGAGTATGTTCATTTTACAATTCTGTGCTGTCGTATGATTATGCTAATATATTCATTCTGTGTGACAAGTTTGCCTGTGCATATTTAAAGTTTTGGCCACTAGTCAGTTTCAGTGGTTTCAGTTCAGGAAATCAGCTTTTCTTCTCTCAAAGGCAGGAGTTCATGCTTTTCATTATTCACCCTGGAAGGATGCAGTTTTTTCCCCGTTTGCTATCTTTCTGTTGAGCTTTTCACATCAGCTCATTTATCTTTCAGGTGCTATAATCATTGACCCTCAATCAGTATTACATTATCCAAAACAGGCAATTATCCACATTGTCACTTTTGCATTTGCTCTTTTGACCTGCAGGTCACAAAGGCCTAGTGTAACTGAATCCCACAAAACTATTCCCTTACCTGTCATATAAATAGTCATCCTGGCAAAATGAGACCCATGGGGCTTTTGCTGAGGTGTTGAGAAGGCCAATCTAACTCGATCCTTTATTCTGCTCTTCAAGGAATGTAGTACTATTTTGGCACTCCATCAGAATAAAGCAAAATTCCAATTCTGACTCTCAAAAAATGGAGTTCCCCAGTGCTTATAAATGCTTCTTTGTGGCCTACTTTATTGAAATTTCCATTCAGCTTCTCCAACTGTTTTCTGTGTTTGCCTCAGCTCCTAGGGCAAGAATGCTACCTTTCACCTTCATTTGTGGGTATGAAGTAATAAAACTGTCTGGATTATTTCTGCTTTATTTATATTAATATAAATTCTCTAACAGATTTAAGGTTAATTTTTAATTCCCCAGTTCATTTCTTTTAATTGAAGAAAATAATAGTAGTGTTCCAAAAAGCATTTTATATTAAAACAATGTTGCCCCAATATTACCATCATCCAAAAAACTTACTATTAAGCATCACTTTTTCTCCATTTAACCTAGTAATAGTAATAACAGTTTTGACTTAAAATACTCAACAGTCTGCTCTCATTTTAAAGGGACTGTCAGAAACACTTTAAGAAAAAAAGAAGTTTGATGTTTTTTCAGTGCTAGTAAATTACTTGCATTTTGTAATCAGGTCTGCATTCTTAATCATAGATGCATTCTTGGTTGCTGTTGGAAATACCAGATTCTCCAACCTAAGGATAATTAAAGTGAAGGAAGGAATAAGTAATCCATAAATGTTTACACCTCATTAGATACAAGTTCATAATAGACTCAGCATTCCAACACTGCTTGTTAAGCCAAATCAAGACTTGCTGTATCTGGACTGATTGCTATTTTTATGAAAAGCAAAAATGTAATATTTTCAGATATTTCTGTGCCTCAGAATGTTTCCAATTAGTCAGTGTATTTGGATTGCTTAACGTATGTAATTAAGTCATCTTGAATAATACTTCATTTGAAAATAATTGGATTTGATCACTTCCTCAAAATATGAAATGCTAAAGTCTCTTTGCCCATTTTCCCTTTGTTAAGTCGATTTTTTTTTTAAAAACTGTCAATATTACAATACGATTTTCTTTCTTCCACCTGGCAGCATTGCGTGAGCTGTTCAAAAAGAGTTACAGAGTTATATGGGGATGAAGCCAGACTGAATCAGACTTAAATGAGATCTCTGGAATTAATGTAATTAATTCACTTTATCATCTTTCACTTTTACTTTGTCATCATATTCATCCAGATAGCATTGATATCTGAAGCAATGACTTCCATAGAAATTTATATTTCATTTGGTCTTTTGTAATGGTATCCCATTTGGGACCAATATCTTTCTGTAGGCCAACTCTCCATCGTGGGTGGGTGGGTGTAATTATAGGCCCCTCACTATGTCACTTTTTATGTCCACCTATTGTCATGTAAACATGCAATTGTAGTATAGGTACACATATTAAATAATAACACAGTACAAATTCAGGAATCCTTATCTTTTTGGAAATAAACCTAAGGTAGCCTACATAAGGGACGCGGTGGCGCTGCGGGTTAAACCGCTGAGCTGTCGATCGGAAGGTCGGCGGTTCGAAACCGCGCGGCGGGGTGAGCTCCCGTTGCTCGTCCCAGCTTCTGCACACCAAGCAGTTCGAAAACATGCAAATGTGAGTAGATTAATTGGTACCGCTTCGGCGGGAAGGTAACGGCGTTCCGTGAGTCATGCTGGCCACATGACCCGGAAGTGTCTATGACAACGCCGGCTCCAAGGCTTTGAAACGGAGATGAGCACCGCCCCCTAGAGTCGGACACGACTGGACTTTACGTCAAGGGAAACCTTTACCTTTACCTAGCCTACATAAACATCATGCTTCCAGAGTAAGTACTATTATGCAAAGTGCAGAAAACGGGTGTGAGATGCTAAGCAAATGAAATTAAAGACATGAAGTATAAACAAAAGGAAATATAGCTAAATCTACTTTACACCAACACCATTAATTATATCTTCCTATACATGTCATTCCTTCCAAATACCCTTGCTTCCCACAGGTCCATACAGTACTTCATATACTGCCTTTTATTCTCTCACCTCTGTTTTTGAAGATCTCATCAACTTTATCCAGCATTATTTTCTTAGTCTTCCCCTTAACTCTTCCTTCATATTTTGTCTCTGCGATACTCATTCACTCTTTAAAACTTAATTAATCTCAACCTTTCTTTTGCACTCTCACTCATTTTTGTATTCAGTCTGTGCTCATTCACTCATTCACTATTAATCCTATCTTTTTTTTTTTTTTTTTTGGTTTTACTACACACTACCTATTTCCACTGTATTCAACTTTGATACATTAATTTTCAGACCCATACACCTTTTTGCATTATACAATCTATCCAACATTCACTGGAAATCATTTGGGTCTCAGCCTGTAACATGTCACCTGTATTCAAAAGTACACACACAATTACATCCCCAACCAACCCAACATAACTTTAATAACACCACAAGCATTCCTTTTATATAAAGGAAAGTTAGTATACTAGGATATAAGCAATTCAATTTATTTTGGATGGTTGGGTTTTTCATATATTAGTGGCAATAATCATTAGTTAGCGAAAAGGTTATTATGGTAGTAATACAAGAATATATTGATCCTTATGGGCATTTTATTATTATCAATCTGAGGATATTTGATTTCAACTTAGTTCTTGTTAATATTTATGAGCCTGTAAAAAATTACCTTGATTTATTTCAGGGGTACATGGCAAAACTGCATGGATTAATATATGATCATTTAATTATAGGGGCAACATTAATCTACTGATGTATCCATATAAGGATACAAATATGTAATGGTATGTGGGAAAGACCTTGGAAGACGGGATGAAGAGATGCTGCCCAGGGAACAGTCAGATAAGGGGCAGCATAGCCCACAGTTGGATGGTGGGCGGGACAAGAGGTTCAGAAGGGACCCTCCCTAGTTTCTCAGGCTGTAAAGGAGATGGTGGGAGAATGATGCTTTCAGACGTGCAACAGTCTGTTAATGTAGCTTTACAGTAAAGTAGAATTAGCTTATCTGGTCATGTTTCCTGTTTGGTCTTTCCGATAAGGCTGACAGAAAGTATAGTTCTAATCAAAATTGGAAGGTGTTCCAGGCTTATATGCAAGAATTTAATTTGATAGATGTACGGCATAAACTTCACCTTCAGGTTAGGAATTACACATTTATTTCTTATGCTCATAGAATATGTTCTGGAGTAGATTATTATTTTTTATTTCTTCTTCATTACTGAAATATGTTTTAGATTCTTCTATTCACCCTATTGTTATATCTGATCGTGCTCCTATTACATTCAATTTAAAAAGCTTAAGCCAATGGAAAGTGGCATTTTAATACGTTCTTGTTACAGGAGGAGGGTTTTTTAAGTTATATTAAACCTCAAGTTATCAATAAACCTCACATTTAAAAAAAAATTGTGATTCATCCACTCTACAGACTGTATGAATACTGTAAGGCTTGTGACAAGGTTGTATTATAGCCTATGCTTCTAAAAGAAAGAGAAAAAAATCTGCATCAAGAGCTAGAAAGTTTAGTTAAAGAGAGATTGATGGATTATACAAAAGATCCTATGGAGCATGCCTATAATGCATTTGTATTAGCCAATTTGTATCCCCCTATGGCTGCAGGATTTCTATACTGACAAGGTAGAGTAGCTTAAAATATTTTCAGTTCAAACATGTTCTAATGGTTCAATATGGACCTGATGATTTGGCTGCTTCAAAGGCACCTGAGATGCTTTCCTGTTTGATGGAATCCATGACAGAAGTTAAATCCACAATATATCTTAATCAAAAGTTCAAGAATATTTCTAAAGTGGACACTACTGGGATATATCAAACATTAACCAAAGAATTTAAATTTCTGATAATGCCCATTAATGGCTTCATGTTCTTATAAATGTTTAAATGGTATAAATGGATTTGAGATTAAAGTTGATTCATCAAAAAATTGTATTTTGGGTGTGTTGGACTCTCCAAAAAAGGTACTCGAAAGGAAGGATATCAGATTTCTTGTGTTGGAGATGTCAAAAAATTCCCCATAAATCTACCTATATACGTTAAAATACTATTCCAGAAAAGTGTCAGATATTCACAGGATTGTATCATATGTGTCAATGAACCTTCAAATTTTTAAAATCCCCTTTCCATTCATTTTGTTCTGTTGGGAAATGAAAAATGAATGATTTTTTTTTTCATAGAAGTCTCATCCTTGCTCTTTTTGCAGTTGTTCTACTTCGGCCCCTGATATTACCAAAGAATAGTCTGTACCACATTCTGAACCTCTCAACACTTGTATTCATCCTAAACAATCAATTCATCATGCTTTTCAATTAATTTCTTATCCATTAAACATTAGCTAGCCACTTTGGAAAGATTGTTGCTTTGTCCAATTAAGGACAAAGCTCCATCTCCAATGCCCTGGGTCTAACCAGCAAATCAGAAATTATCAATGGGCTAAACCAACCTTGTTAATGACTTCTGATAGAATTATAAAATGCAGATTACTTTTTAATCACTTCTGCCTTTGTAGGAATTGAATTACATGGGAGAGGTTCTTTTGGGAAACAAAAGCTGGATTCTGTTAACTTGAGCCTCTTAGGATGAGGTTAGTTTTGTCAGATGCTTTAAGGTCCCCTTAAAAGGGTTTGTCACAGGCCTGTAGATACTGATTTCCACTGGCCTTCATGGCTTTGGCCACTCAAGATTTCACATAATGCTTTTTAATGAGATAGGTAAAGTATAAACTAGGTTACCAGCCTTATCCCAGTTTTATTAATTAAATGGGAATAATTATATTAATTGCATTTAATAATAAGTACATTAAATCAAACCTTGTTTCTATTCTGACTTTGCCCACTTCTTAGACCTGCCCTATTTTTTAAAGTACAGTCCCTGGCATATCATTTAAAGGACAAATGCAGCCCTTGCCCCCTACTCCTCTAATGTTTTACCCCAGTAAATTATGGAATTTTGTTTTATCTTTTTTGTGTCACCCTTGAAGAAAAATATGTAAGAGAATTACTGGAAATACATGAAGGAAAAAAATATTTGACTGGAACAGTGGCATGTTAGAGAAATTATTGCTCTAGTAATAAATTAATTTTGCTGGAATGTGCAAAACAGAAGTTATATTAATTCTATTCATGTAATACCTGCTGGTGAGAGCCAAACTGATCAAAGTCAAGTAGGCTTGATGACAACTTACTCAGGGCTGTGGCAGTTTTTTTTCTTAATGTTCTTCTAACTGTATAAAATACTTTATTGATTATATTTTGCTTCTCTGTGTAGAAAAGAGAGAGCAATAAATCAGGCCTCTAAAATTGTGCACCTTGCCATTAAGAGATTGATGTAGATCTGTGTAAAAAAAATAAACTAAGGAAAAGGTCAGAATTAAAACAACACATAAGCAAATAGAATTGGATTCACACAATGGTGAATTGGTTCAAGGAAGACATAATACATAAAAATTGGTTCAAGGAAGGCATAAGACAAACCCAGTCAGGAGTCAGGCAGGAGAAAGTTAGTTTTAACCCCAAACAATCTTGCATTTGTTTGTGGTTAAACTACCCTCCTCAGTGAACTCTATCATACAAACACCAACATCTAATAAACTGTGTGGCACACAGACATTACCTCTGTTGGAGATACAAGAGGTGGAGATACAGAGTATCTGCAAAAGCACTTGCAGACTGACCAACCAGGCCTGGCAGCCTGGAACATGGCTTCCAAACCCTGATTGGTCGCTGCATCCAGGCCTACTGCTATCTGCCTAGCCAGTCAGGACGGGGCACTCAAGTAACGGAGCCCTGCCAGTACTCACTTGGACAAAGGTTCATGGTGTCCCGGGCGGAAGGCAGAGTGGGGTGCAGGGTGGCAAGGATTCTCTTTCTCAGCATGGCAGTCCTTCACCCAGTTAGGCTTAGGTTTACATTGCACAACCAGCCGGAACCACTGGAAAGGAGGTGAGCCTTCAGTCAATGACGGACTGAGTTAAGCAGCAGCATTGTGTGCAATATTGCTGCTTTACTGCTCTGAGACATCTTAAAATCGCTGTTGTGATTTGCAATGAGGATGTTAATTTGGGGGGGGGAATCATCTTGAGGGAAAAAAATCCCCCCACATTCAGAATGAATTATTTAGCAGTTGTGTATGATGGCTGTGGCCAGGTTTCAGCCTTTTTATTCTATTAATAAAATAGTTGACACTACAAAGGGCAAGAATAAATAATGCAGCCTATAATAATTTGGAATAATATATAAACAAGTAGCTTTATGTTTCTTCTAGGGTTAGATGCTGCAGGGCTATTGCTATGCTTGTCCCATGGGGCAACTGGGGCATTATTTGCCTGTTTAGCAACCTGTCATCCATAAAATCCATTTTTAAGATGCAGTAAGATTTTCCGTTAAAACGTTAGCAGTAAAATTCCTGACTTATAATTGCAATTATAATTATAATTCCTTATAATTACAATTAATACTCTATCGGCCCTTTGAGGACCAAGTCGTACCTGCAATAGATTCCAGAGCTGACCTTACCATAACAAGTGAAATATGTTACAGGTAGTCCTCAGTTAATGGCCATTTATTCAGCAACCATTTGAAGTCATGACAGCACTGAACGAGTGGTACTTATGACCAGTCCTCGAAGTTCTGGCCATCCCAGTACCCCCACAGTCACATGATTGCAATCTGGGCACTTGGCAACCAGCTTGCACTTATAACGGTTGCAGCGTCCCGCTGTCACATGATTGCCATTTGCAACCTTCCCAGTCAGCTTCCCACAAGCAAAGTCAATAGGAAAGCCAGCAGGGAAGGTTGCAAGTTGCTCAGTAAGTCTTCTCCACCTGTGTACTCTCCCCGAGCTTCATTGCACCCGCACCATGCCTCCCCCGCCACTCGCGCACCCTCCCCGGCCACTTGCACATTCTCCCTCACACAGCAGCAGCCACCCCAAGCCCCGCCACACTTGCGCTGTGCCTTCCCCGCCACTTGTGCACCCTCATGCACCCTCTCCCACCCAGCAGAAGCCATCCCAAGCCCTGCTGTGCTTGTGCTGCACCACCCCAGCCACCCACAGACCCCTTCACTCCCCCTCCCATCTGGCAGCAGCCACTTACCTGCCTGTCAGCCTGCTCCCAAGCCACCTGGGGCTTGCAACTTCCTGCCGGCTTCCCCACTGACTTTGGTTGTTAGAAGCCAGCAGGAAGTTGAGAGGAGGTGCTCGCTTAATAACTTACAATCCTCACTTAACGATAACAACAGGGACTGCAGAGATTTCTGTTACTAAGCAATGCAGTCACATGATGTCACGCTTTATGACTGCATCACTTAGCTATGGAAATTCTGGTCCCAATTGCTGTCATAACTCAAGGACTACCTGTATGTGATTCAAACCTAGGAACAAGCCAGACTTGATGCTAAATATACCATTGCTATCCCCTTTTTATTTTTAATGAATGGCAGGGAGAGGGATATTTTCACTAGGTCCATGGGGTGGGGAAACAGGGTTAACTCTTTCCCCCATATGATTAATGAGAAAAGTTGGCTTAAGAGTAGAAGTGGAAGATGGAAAAGAAAAGCCTCATTATTTTTTAAAGTTTAATAATATTTTCAAATACAGAAAAGACAGTAATTAGGCCAGATGGATCAGAACAAAGGAGGAAAAAAAGATAATTACAAAAAATGCAGCTTAACAAGGCCAGAGATTACTACCTTTATGATTTTTTTGTTGTTTATTCGTTTAGTCGCTTCCGACTCTTCGTGACTTCATGGACCAGCGCACGCCAGAGCTTCCTGTCGGTACCTTTATGATTACCAAACTAATAAAGTTAGTTTTCGAAAACTAAGCTTTGTTTAGTGACCCAGGATGTCCCGATGGGGCATGATAGATAGTAAAAAAATGATTTTTTTAAAAAATCTCTTGTATTGATGCCTTTTGCTTTCCTTAACAGAAAGACACTTTTTCTGCTAAGCCTTACCCAATTTGACAACTCACATACTTAACCTGAATGAGTTATAGGGCTTGCCCAGTGGAAATAAGACAGAGAACATTGAGTAGTTAACTTAGGTTGTGAAATGTCCTCAGACAGCCCTCCAGGAAATAATTAAGATGGAGCCTGTGTGGCAACTACCCCTTGCTTTCCGAAAAACTGATACTTCCTGCATATTTCTGCATCTGTGTCTGATTCAGAGCAAGAAGACAGAGCGTGAGAAGAGTACTTAGCTGATGAGCCTAAATGTTACCGATCTTCAGTCTGGATCATTCTTTCAAAAGTTATTATTGTACATTGGAATATTTATCTCTGTTTTGTAAGGTTTGGAAAGTAAACAAGTATTTAGCATAGGAATGTTTCCCCAAAACAGCGGTCAGTGGGAAAAAGGAAAGGAAGTTTGTTCTTCCCTGAGACGTAAAAAAAAAAAGTAGGATTTGTTTTTGTTTAGACTTTAAATAATTGTTTTAACACATTGTTGGTTGTGAGAACTACATTCCAATCCAGACTGGAAAAGATATGTAAAAGTTTTCAAAGAAAATTAATTAAAATTAAAACTCTCCTGTAAGTGGGCTAACCACTGTATATCTGTTATAGATCTGTCAGTGGAAGTATAATGGTAACCTCTAAATTACGATTAAACTACATCATCGTAAACTTAGAAAAATTTATATGAGTTAATTGTTCTTGAATATGCATGCAGCAGTTGGAGAATAGGCACTAGAAACTTTTTGTGCTATGATCCCAGACTTCTGTTATGAATAAGCAGGAATGCAATCCAAGCTCTACTTAGAAATGAATGGAAGTAGAAATCCTGGGCCACTCATAGAAAAGTTTCTCCTCTGCTGGGTATTTTACTATAGAGAGTTGTTGTTGGGCTACAACTTCCAGCAGCCTTAGGCAGCATGTCCAACGGTAAGGAAACTTGTTTCTCAGAATATCTGAACTATTACAGATAGTTCAGGTAATATTTCCCTCTACATGCCATTTCTGTTTGTGAGGGGTCATACATCAACAATAATGGGGGGAATTCACTCATAGTCTTCCTTCTCAACTGTAGGCTTCCTCCTTGGAAAGGCTAGTTTTCCATCAGTAAAATAAACAAGTGAATAAATAAATAAAATATGCTTTCTAGAAACAAATACTCTTTACTGTCTTTAAGCCTTTGTCCACAGTGAAAAGTAACTTGTAGTTACTTTCTCTTGGTACATAACATGGGTTTTTTTGGCTTGCTTTTTTTGAAGTACTGTGTTTTATTTGAAGATACTTTTTTAATTTGTTTGGAAAAGTTTGTGTACTACATTTTGCTGTACTGAAAAATGTTCCATCTTTAAGAGTTTGGAACGAAATCACTTTAGGGTTTTCAGACTTATGAGAACTGATTTATTTTCCACAGATAGGGCATAAAAGTGCCTGTTTGAATTGTGCATGTGGGTTTTGGAGGTATACTGTATTTGCTTTACTAACGAAGTCTGAAATCTGCAATTGTATATATGAGTTCCAATAGGCCTGCGTATTAAACTGCTCATGTTTCCTCTTCTAAAAGGTCATATAAGACTGAAGCACTGAAAATGTTTGTCTTTGGCCATTGGATATCTGCACTTGACAGAACGACACACAAATAGGCTGAACAGCTGCTAATCAAACTCTTTAAAGCCACCAAACTCACTTTTGTCTTTATTATAAAACCAAAATTTGGTCAACTGAGGTCAAGTTGTGCACTTAACACAGCTTTATATTATAGGCAGTGAACTCTGTAACAGAGACTAAAGTCATATATAAACACAAAACTTTTCTGCTGCTGCTCAGGGCTGGGATTAACTTGGATCACCTAGTCTTCTGCTTTTAATGAAATTCTCTCCCTTCTATTTTCTTGTTTGGAAGACAGTCTGAAGTTATCTCATGCTAATTTAGTTAGGCAGTGCCCTCCAGGGATGTCACAGGCCTCCATGACCCCTCCAGAGAGACTCCAGGAAGGGATGAGGAGAATTAAACATTCCTGAGAAATTGCAAAACAAGAGCCCCCAGAGATTTGTTGAAAAACTAGCTTCAGACTATCTGCCAAAGACCCAAGCCACCTTTTCAGCACTTCCTTGACATCCCTCTACCAATCCCATCTGGCTTGACTCAGGAGTTCACCACGGGGACTGGGAAGAGTTGCAGTGGAAAAGTGGAATTCAAGGGAGGTCTGATTTACGCTGTTTGTGTGGGATACACCAGATAAATGGAAAGAGCAGTCCAAGAAAATAATAGATCTTGTTTCACTCAAATGCCTTTCCCCGGTGTTGCTTTAAGTTAAAGATACTGAATAGGGAGATTTAACAGTTCATTAGCAGTTGGATAATTTGTTGTAAATTTATGTGCGCATCAACTTGTATTACGGCAAATGAGTTTAAGATTTGTTTCTCGGAGCACAATCCTGCAATACTTTTTACTTGGATTTGTTTTAACTGCATTACTCATAGAAGTCTTCTTACAGACATGTCCTTATTCCTTCTGGGATGAAGTTGATTTAAATGTTTAAGGGTATTACTTCTAAACCACAGAGAATACTCCCACGTCTCAGGAGGGTTTTTTCTTTTTTCTTTTCATGAAATCTGTTACAGGCTACCCTGGGCAAAATGAAAACATGAATCTTCCTGTGTTCGATGTGTGTGTGTGTGTGTGTGTCAAAAATCTAGAATTAAGTGGTTTAGTGAGAACAAATCTATCATTGTATGAATAAAGTTGATGAGAATACAGCTCAGAAATGATAGCTATATATTTTTCTGTATGTTCATTCATTATCAAATGAAAAAGCAATTTTAGCACCAAGTTGCCCTTCCAAAAAGTAGCTTACTATATTCCAGATGGAGGAACATGTGCTTTAAAAATAGTGAATAGTCCTCCCACCCAGTACATGTCAAACATAAAAGTGGATTTCCATTTATTTGCCTTTAAAAAAAAAAAAAATAGCCAACTGTTTTTGTTTAAATATATAAATATTGCAAATACTTTAATTGGTTAATTTGATGGATTTATATCCTGCCTTTCCTCCAGAAGCTAAAGACAATTTACAGGGTGGTTTCCTTTATTTTATCTCCACAAGAATACTGTGAAGGGGGTTAGGCTTCCCTGATGTCCTTTAGAAGAAGTTCATCCCCTAAATGTGAATGTTGTAATTAGGAGCAGTACTATGCTGCAAAGTAGTCGTCAGACTTCTAGGTTTGGCTCCAGCAAACCAGCTTCAGCCTGGAAAGAACTTGGACATTTGTGCACTTCATAACATTTTAATTGGAAAAAGTATTAACCCATTGTAACTTTTAGACATTTCTTCAAGTTTATATGACTTAACAAAACAGGTTTCATGAGACACTGAAAAGCTTGTTGGAACACATCATTTGAAGCTGCCCATGCCATTCTGACTGCTGATAAATTCTTGTGCCTTAACAGCTCAGTCAGGTGACCTATAAGGGATAGGTACTGGTCTGCCTCCTTCCCTGGGGTCCCAGGTTCTTAAGGGATTCCCAGGTGTCAAGACACTATATCCACTTTTTCAAGATGACATGCCTGGACTTATTCCTCACGACAACAACCCTGCATGGCAAATTGGGCAGGGACTTGAATCTCAGCCTCCCTAGTACAGTCTAGCCCTATAACCACTTTGACTACTGCTTAAAAGCTATTGCTTCTTATTTTGCATAATAAGTATTAAAGAACTGATCTAGCATTTGACAGCAGGTTTCAACATGAATTGAATACTTACTCAATTATGGTGTCAGCCGAAGCTTTTTTCTCAGAGGCAGGCTGAATGAAAGAGTCACAATGAAGGCTTTCAGTTGCAGTGGAAATCATGTATTCTTGTGACTAATCTAGCAATTCCTACCTCAGTACAAATGGTGGTGTCCTGGTTTTGCATGTACACAATGTATTAAGCAAAGCAGTGGTGAAATGCCACAGCTTTGCTGCCCTCCTGTTTTCTGGAAGTTGCCAGCTGGCACAAAACCCTTGGCCCATCAGACCAGTGAAGCTGGATGGGACTTGGGCAGTTGGGACAGGTGGTTGACCTGCCTCTCCTGCCTGACCACCTGTACCAGAGCAGGACAGCTCCAAAGTCAAAACTGAGGCAGTTTACTGGGAGTTTCCCAGTAAAGTGGGGAAGCTGCTTCTCCTTTCTGTGTAGCTCCCCAGCCACCAACCAGCTCTTCCCCAGGCTTTTGAGCGTGGCAAAGAGCACTAAAGCCACACTCACCAGAAGTCCACCAAACAGCTGACTGGGTACCAAAAGAGTTGCATGGTAAAGCATAGTAGGCAATGTATCATGTGGCTCACCCAGAAGCTGATCAGCTCTTCACTGAGCTTGTTTTGACAGTGAGAATAGAATTCACAACTCCAAAGAAACCCACGGGGGAACTGATCAGCAGCCGGAGGAGCTGCCACTTGATTATGCAGCTCCTCCAGCCCACTATTCAGCTACCTGGCAGGCTGCAGGATCCTGCTGGGTATGCAGCTGTGCCTGGCTATTTCCCTCCAGATAAAAAAAAAGCAGAAGGGAGTGCCTGGGACCCCAGGGGAGGTGGCAGGCCTACCGTCGCCCCTTATAGGTCAACTGACTGAGCTATTAACAGAATAATCAGCAAAGCATATCATAACCACCCAGAGTCCCTCTTTTGGGGGAGATTGGTGGTGACAAAATTTGATAAATTTGATTTGATAAATATTGTACACAACTTGAAATTACTATGGTCTGTTCCCAGCTTAAGGGAAGAGAGGGGAAACACTTATTTTAAAACTGGAACAACTAACAACAGCTTAAGCCTGTCTCCATTATGGGCTGAGGATGAGATGAAGATAATGTCATGAGAACACAACAGAATGAAGAGGCTGACAGGGCATGTTCCTACTGTGGTTAGGTGTATGTGAGGAAAGAACCTAAGCAATTCTAAAAAAGCTTTGCTTGTCCTCTGAATATAGTTTGGGTGAGCATGTGGTGTGTAGTGGTGACCTGATTGTGCACACCAACTTTAATTATGAAATCTTAAAGACATTTTTGATACCACATTGTATTTTGCATCATTATTCTTGAGCTTCAGAACAGATGCAGTAATTGAACCATTAATCCTTGAAATATAGATCATTGCTTTGAATACCAAGTTTCAGTACAGTTTTCTATTCTTGTAGGAAGTATTTGAACCCAGCTTTTTGAAGAGCCCTGGGATCTTCATGCAGTTCTGGAGCCTTAGGGTGTACACTAAGCACACAAGTGTTGTGCAGTACAGGTAGTCCTCACTTAACAACCATTTGGTCATCAACCATTCAAAGTTATGACAGCACTGAACAAATGGTATTTACAACCAGTCCTCGAACTTATGGCCATTGCAGTGCCACCAAGGCCACATGATCAAAATTTGGGCGCTTGGCAGCCTGCCCACATTTATGACGGCAGGGTGCAGTTCAACTCCCCCCACCCATCTATCTCCCCCCATCTCTGCCCTTTTGGCTGCCCTGTGTTCCACTGCCCCTGCTGCCCTGCCCTCTGCCACCCCTGCTGTCCTGCCCTCCACCCTGTACTCCACCGCCCCTGCCACCCCTCACTGCCCCCAGCTGACCTTTGGGAAGGCCTTGTGCAGCCAGCAGCTATTTCACGAAGGGCCAGGCTGGGCACATCTCATCAGCAGCAGGACAAAGAAGATGGTGAAGGCCAGCTGGGGGTGGTGGGGGTGGCAGGAGCAGCAGAATGCAGTGTGGCCAAAAGAGCAGAGATGGGGAGATGTATGCAGGTGAGGGAAGTTGAAGCAGAGTTGAGCACAGCAGGGCAGGAGAAGCGTGAGGTCCTCACCTAATGACTGCACAGTCCGGGACTAACAGCTGCAGCCAGGACTACACAAACTGCCATCACTAAGCAGTGTAGTCATGTGATGTTTTGCCTAACAACCACTTCTCTGAGCAATGGAAATTCCGGTCCCAGTTGTTAAGTGAGGACTACCTGTAATCACCACATTATTCCATATAATGGTTCATGTCTGTATAACTTAGGCCTATCATATCTGGGCAGCAAAAATCTAGATGACCATTAGGTGGCAACAAGAAGTTATGATTTCTGTATCTTCTTGCTGGTTTCTGACTGATTTTTACAGCCCAGATACAGTAGTCTAGGATAGGTACTGCTGATACTAGATGATACAATATAGGTAAGGCTAGCTCATAGGTAGCCTGGAAAGAAAGAGATGATAGTTCTTTGTAGGTGAATGTAGGGCTACCAGAACTAGGCATATAACCAACCACTAAATATCAACAAAGAGATACAGGAAACTCTCTTTGCTACCATCTAATGGTTTTCTGAATTTTTGCCACTTAGATCTGGTGAGACTTCAGATCAGATGAGCTAAACTTCTATAAGAAAATAGCTGATGGCCTTCATATTGTCTGTAACCTTCTCCAGATGGTTCCCTCCAGTGGGGTTTTAATTACAGTTCTTTAAATTCCCAGCTACAGTTCTAAAAATTGTAGTCTGAATACATGTTTGACTCATCAAATTGGGGAAGGTTATTTTAAAATATTTACCCTAAAAAAAGCCCTGCTGAAATTAATCAACATTACTTATGGATAGTGCACTTCATATACCATATACTGTACATAGTTGCGGGGGGGACCTGTAGCTTCTGTTTAGGTATCGAAACAGAATTCATAGCTAAATAGATTAAATATTCCAGGTGCATCTTATGTAGGCTTCTGCTGCGTAAAACAAATTCAACTTTATGATTGGCCTAAAATATTGGCCTGAAGTGGAGCAGAAAATGTTCCCCTACCCCACCTCCCCAATCAAAGTACAAAATCTCCTAAACCAAGCAAATCATTTTTGCACCTTGATCTGAAAATTCCATATACACTTACCCTAGAATACCATATTTTCTATCTTACAGAGTATGATAGTCTTTTTCAAAGGGTTGTCAGAGAATGATCTAGTTCATATCTGGTTTAACAATCAAGAGAATTATAAAAGGCCTTGAGATTGCCAGTCAACACTTAGTGCATGCTAATAGAGCAAAATCCCCAAATGACACTCTTCTTCACTATGGAGAAATATATTATTTTCTATTTAAGTTACCTACCACCAAGTCCTGCTGTGCTGCTTCATCATGGTGGTGGTGATGGTGGTGGGTGCTCCTGGGAGGGATGAGCGTAGAACTTTGGAAATATATGCCAAGAGTATATTTTCCCAGCAAGGTCACCCAAGGTGTGAAGGTCATCCCAGCTGCCCAGCTAAAGCAAGCAGGCACATACATTGGGCAGCAGTAATATAGGAAGATGTGGAGGCAGATGGTCACTGTAGTGACAATGGCAAAGGCATCAATTCATACTGCATGGGAGAAGGCTATGGTACACCACTCCTGTCTTTGTACCAAGAAAACTACGTGGATACAAAATATAAAATGACTGACGATATAGTGCCAGATGATGGGCCCCTTACTCAACATGCTATGGAGGAAGAGCTGAGGATCTTTCAGAGTACTAATGGTGTTTATGACGTGGCTAGATTAAAGCCTACAGGACATCTAGTTGCTGATGTTGCCATACAGGAAAAGAAAATCTAAAGCTGCAAAGATAGAATGTCATGAGTACTGATGGCGAGCAGGAGGGGGCCTCTATCCAGGGGGGAAAACACATGCGTAGTACTGAGGAATTAAGCAGCCATTCAAAGAGACACAGATCAGACCCGCCTTAACTTTTGGGGTTTATCTGTCTGGGTTTTTCCCACGCTTCTTCAGTTTGTTAGGATTCTGTTTTATGTAGCAGTAATAAACACTAGAGACCTACTCCTCGTCTCAGCATGATTTCTGACTGTTAGGACATAGAATTACAGTAGAACATGGAACGTAAGAAGCATAAACACAGGAAAGCTCAGCACAATGAAAGATGAAAGGAAACAACTACAATTGACATCTTAGGCATCAGCAAATTGAGATGGACTGAGATCAGATACTCTCAGTCAGAAGATCACACAATTTATTACTCAGGACATTAAAAAAAAAAGAAGAAGAAACAGTATTGCTTTTATAGTTAAGAATGGAATAGCAGGAACAGTACTTGGCTACAATGCAATCAATGACCGAATAATATCAATTAGACTTTGTGGACAACCCTTTTATATAACAATCATTCAAGTTTATGCTCCAGTCACTGGTGCAGAAGAGGAGGGTGATGAGTTTTATGATGAAGTCCAGTTGAAATCGACAGAACATGCAAGCAAGATGTGCTGCTTGTGATTGGAGACTGGAATCCATAGTTGGAAACATGAAAGAGGAAAACGTATTTGGACTGTATGGCTTAGGAAACTGAAATGAAGCAGGAGACCAACTTATCAATTTCTACCATCCCAATGATTTCTTCATAGCTAAAACTGTTTTCAAACAACCAAAATGATGCCTCTATACATGGACATCACCAGATGGAATATATAGAACTCAAATTTACCATATTATTGCTAAAAGGAGATGGAGAAGCTCATTATAGCAATAAAGACATGACCAGGTGCTGACTGTAAAACAGATTACGAACTGCTCCAAGTTAAGGTAAAGAAGAAGAAAGCCAGTCAGTTTCCACATAAATAGATTTTCTCCATGATGATCTATCCCTAACCTGGTCTTTCAGGTCTTCCAATGGTGCACTCACTGCCACTGTAACTGAATCCATCCACCTTGCTGCTGGTTAGCCTCTTGTTTTCTTTCCCTCTCCCTTTCTCAGAATTAAAGCCTTCTCTAGAGAGCTGGGTCTTCACAAAATTGTCCAAGTAGGATAATTTGAGCCTGGTCATTTGTGTCTCAGGTGAAAACTCTCAATTGAAAAAGGAAAAATAGCATCTGTAATTCCAGTGAACAGCCTGGTCTGTTTACATGCCTCTGTAGCCTGAAACCAAGTTGAGCATTCATTTTATTAATTCATCCATTTAAAAGAAATATTTTATTACTGTTTGGGTGATGATAGAAAAAGCACACAATAAGTTTTCTGTGTGCTGATATTCCATAAATATGATTATAGCCTTAGTATTTTTTCCTTGCCCTATAGCCTTGTACTCACTCTTCTCTTAAGATTTCTTCACACTCTTTGTTTTGAATATGCACATTCATTCCACACATTCACTTCGAGTTCCATATATTTGCAAGTGATGCTGAAGTGCTTTCTTCATTTCTTTTTTGTTTCCTTTATCATAACCATAATGCTTCCTGGTTGAAACAGAGATGGCCTCTTTGTGCAAAATACATGGTTAATCCTATTTTCTTCAAGAATTGAGACAGAAGTGCATAAGTAACTTCATCTGAAGCTAGCAAATCACCCATCCAGTTCTTGCATCATAGCGATCAATACACCCTGCGTGATGAATGGCTTTAAAGGGATTAAGTTGTTATAGCAACAAACCAATACTTCCCTTGAAAGTTGACTAAGGTTCTTTGTAAAAAGAACATGGCCTTGACTAGTCCTTTCCTAGCATTCATTCCAATGTCTGCCTGAGCCTGACCACATTCTGGGTACCACCCTTCACTCATACAGTGATTAAGTTCATTAAATAGGGTGGCTGCTTTTGAGGTTTTTGGATTTTTTTAAAATAGAATGTTTGTGCTTTATTTGTATATAAGAGAAAATTAATACTTGAAGCCATGTAAGGTGACTCTTTAAATAACATTTCTTCTGAATTTGATAAAAGGTAAAACCTGGAAGCATTCTTCATTTTTTTGCTATTTATAATAATAATGGTTTGGTTCCAGAAGAAAGATTTCAAGAAAGGTGCTTGTGTACTGATTCTTCTTGATGATCATGATTTTCCAAACATCAAAAATTCTTCTGCTTCAAAGTTTCTTGTGTTGCTTACATTTTGCTATCTCAGTAAATTTGTGGCATGACCTTTCTCTGTGACATATTTAGATGCTTCTTCAATTAAATCTTCATATGGGTTTGCCATATATCCAGTAATATACATAATAAAGCCTGTGCTCTTTTTAAAACTAGCAAAAGATTCTATAAGCTTTCCATTAATGCTAAGTACAGCAGGTTTGATTGGAGCTTTATTTATGAAAAAAAACTACGTTCCTCTTTTCTATATTTTCAATATTGAAAGAACACCACAAGCAAAAAGCAGGTAGACAATGATGTTAAAAAAATCAGTGTATGGACAATTGGCTGCAACCTACTAAAATAGAAAGTTTCTTAGAAGCTTGTCTTAACTAGTTAAGAATGGGGCCAGGTAGATCTTAAGATTGCAATTCTATAGGCTGTGTGTTGCCGTAAAAGAGATCTGCTCATGAATCATTGTTATTTATAATTAGATGGACAATCTGCTTTTGAGATACTAGGAACAAAATCATGGGGAAGGAGACTCCTTTAAATATCCTAGTTGTGAACTATGCTGTTTAGAGTTTTATAACCATCTGAGGTTTTCTGCCTATGGTTCAAATTACTTCCACTTCTGTAATGGGAGATAGCTTTTATTGTAACTATATATGTAAAAGAGTAAGAAAATTTAGTTCATCATCCCCTGCTCAGTACAAATAGAATCCTTTTAGTTCTGCCTTTGCTATTCTTAAGCCCACTCCTCAGTCACAGATACAGTACAGGATTGCCAACATTGCACTCTGGGTTCATCAGTTCCCATTTCCGGTCATATGTATAATCTCAGATGAGCTAGCCTATAAAGAATATACTACCCAAGTTCTTTAAGAATTGCTCTCTTTGCCAGATCTGCTTTAGGGACCACATATATTGTTAATGCTGGTCTTACCCCTTAAGAGCACGCCTTCTTTTGGTTCTTTGCAAGGTCCAAGAGAGCTGGCAGGACACCAGGATACAATTTGCCTGAGTTTAGAGCCTAGGAATATGGCCATTATGAAGGATAATGGGATTCAAGCCCAAGAAGAACAGCAAACCATTCCTCAAAAATATAGATTCTCTGCAAGGAACAATATCTATGAAAATAGTACTTAATACTCTTGTAAATAAATGTATCACATTCATTCTTTCCAATGCTGCAGTTTTAAGAGTAGTCTGCTTTGTTTGTCACCAGGAGCTTCCAGAGTCATGTATATTTTTTAATAAACCATGCTGATTTTTTTTAAAAAAATACAATTCTAAAATAAATCTTAAAATAAGATTGGGATTCAAATCTTCACCCTAGTTTTTTTAATTCTTTAAGCATATTAATTTTTTTAGGAAACAAAATTTAAAAGCGACTACACCATGGTTTCAGGAATGGACACATACAAACACACACAAAATACCTGTATGAAAAATCATTCTGAACCTTTACAAGAAAGTTTTTTTTTTAAAAGAAGAACTGAGAAAAAGTGAAGGGTGACATATATATTAAACTTCTTTTGTCAGTGAAGTTTCCCAAGAAACAGCTTTTCTGTTTCATTTTGCCTATGGCAAAAATTTCTAAAGATCAGTAATAAAGCCTTACACAAATACTTTTGTATGTTGAAGAAACAATAGTTTGACACTCACTGATACCAGGAAAAAGACAACACTGAATTAATGTTTGACAACACAGTAAGAGCATTGTGCATTCACCTGAAGTAAATGATGAAAATTTTAGAACAAATTAAGGGCAAAAGGTTCTCAGAGTTCATATTTTAAAGTTTATCTGGATTACACTGCTTCTATTCTTAAGCATTTTCTTCTATTGCCAGCTGTTGTATTTACATACTCCAGGGAGTTTTACAAAAGAAAAAAATATACTGCTCCTTGCTTATTACTGTCCTTCCCAGGCATCACAGCACGCTAAGAGACTGTGTTGTTTTTTTTCCCTTCCACCAAAAACTTTTGGAAGACATTCCAACTTTTTAGTGTACTCTGTCACTGATCTTAAGCTGGCTATTCTTGAGCAATGGCATTTCAAAGATAAATTGCAACAGGGAATGTTCATTACGATTCATTAAGAACTTCAGCTCTACCTCAAATAATTTGGGCAGACACCGTTTTTAAATTACTTTTTATGAGTAGGAAACATAAGAACGTCTGTGTGCTGCAAAACAATTGGTAAATAATGAAGCAATTATCCTGGTTATAATTTTTATATTCTACTTCCCTCTGTCATCAATCTTTACTTTCCACACTCCAGTCATAGGAATTTATATGCAGGTAGTCCTCAACTTAAGATCACAGTGGGGACCAGAATTTCCATCACTAAGTGATGCAGTCATAAAACACTCATAAATGTCACATGACCACATCGCTTAGCGATGGCAATCCCGGGCAGCCCTGGTTGCTATCATAACCCCAAGACGCGCAGGTCATTAAGTGGGAAGAGGTGGGAGTCCCAGGTAAGGAGCATGGGGGTGCCGTGGGGAGGTGGGGGAGGCCTGTGAGGGCCGGCACAGGCCACGCACAAGTTGGAGAAGCGGGTGCTGCAGTGCAGTGCAAGCTCAGAAAGGCTGGGGAAAGAATACGCTGTGGCTCAGAGGCTTTCTGGTGCGCCAGGGTTCTGGGGCTGCAAAAAGCCCATGAGCCACAGCACAAAGCCCAGCCCCAGCTCAGCAGCACAGCACAGAGGGGCTTGCTGATGTGCCACAGCTCCATGACTGCAATAAGCCCCTGGTGTAGCACAGCGCAAAGCCCAGCCCCAGCCCACCCCAGCAGTGCACCACAAAGCCGCCGTGCCCCGGGAAACCCCAACAGCACAGCACAAAGCTGCCACGCCCCAGGAAAACCCAACAGTACTGTCCTCACTCATGACAAGTACAATGCAAAGCCACCATGTCCTGGGAAGCTGCAGTTGTGTCCCTGATGACACAAGTCAAAGAAGCAGGTACTGACAAACAATCCTGGGTCACAGAGCATCAGAAATAACTGAATAAATGAACAACAGCAAGGTTCCACAAGGTTTACACCATAATCAAGACATTGTACTGCATTGGTCTTGCTACCATGAGCACATGAATGCTTTTTTTAAGGAAAGGAGGCAAGAAATGTAGTTAAAGTTAGCCTTGATTAACAAGAGTGTATTAATGGATGACAGCACAGTTAATAAGTTTTGGTTGGTATGCTAGATGGTGAGACATGGCAACAGTTGCTTGAAATTTTACATGCAGTTATTCTCTCTCTCTCTCTCTCACACACACACACAAACCCAGGTATAAACACAGAGAAGTTCTTCCTGAAAAGGTGTTGGCCTGCATGAATATTGACTTGTCTCCGGACAGCAAAACATTTGAACTGCCAAACTTTGCCAGGAATGCTAGTGTAATATCCTTGGCATAACATCTTATTCTGTGAAATTAACAGAATGTCAGTAATGAATTCTCATGCTCATTTCATATTGTTTACAAAGCAAGCTTAGGATCCTGTTGTAAGTGTAAAAATGCTGCTTATGGTCATCATTATGGCTATATTATTACTTCTTTTAAAAAAATGTTGGGAAACTATTTACGACTTGCAAGCAGAACATAAATGCAAGTAAAATAATTATGAAAGTGCCCATATGCTAGACATACTATATGCCCTATATGCCTATACTGTATAATATTCATTGCTGTGAATCAAAACTGAATGGGGTCACATATGAAAACATGACTGTGGACTTCACACTACAGTTGGATTTTGCCGAGTTGCTCATACAAATCCATACCTGAAACTTTTAAAAAATCTCAAGGATTTAAAGAAGCAATTTTGCTATAAAAGTCCAGAAATAAATTCAGCTCTTCTGTGGATTTATTTTACCTTCCATTATTATCACAAATCTATCACCAACATTAACAATAAGATACATTACCGGCAAGAAAACAGTTGGAGGACCATTGTCTTCATAAATAAAGGTCTGCTGTTCTATTGGATCATTTCGCTAATAACTTTTAGAAAACTATCTTTGCTTTACAGAAATTCAAGTATGTGACCTCATGATGGTTAAAAGGTAGCCAAAGTCAAGCAGCGATTTTATCGCAGATTGAGGCCTAGCCATGTCACGGGTCACAGTGTTCAGCATGTGAACAGGAAGGCGAGAATTGTTGAACTTTTAGCTCAGTTGTGCAGCCCCATCAGAGAACAAATGGACCAAAACACTGTACAGCTGTATAAAGAGATGAACGGATGAATACCTATCGCACAGAGGCCTTTGTGTTCTGGACATGGTCTAGCATTATGATGGGATCCACTAGGCCACAGCTTTGTAGCAATTAAAGCAGCATTATCACACAGCACACAGAATCATTTATCTTCTAATTCAGCATGTCACATGTTCTTTATCTGCAAGTCAGTGATTATTCATTATACTCCATAGAAGTTGAAACAAAGATTTTCTCCTCTATCAAACCAGTGAACAATTCCATAACGGTTGCAGTATTTCTTCTTTATATTTATTCTGATCCTGATGTCACTACAATATAAACCCAGAAATTGATGAATCAAGAATCAATAATTTAATATAGTTGGAGAGAGCAAATTCATGGGATTTTTGACAACTAAATTAGTTTGACAACTAATTTCTGTTTAACTGTATTTCCTAACTGCAGTATTTGCTGCTGCTGCTGTTATTATTAGATTTTCATCCCTCCTTTTTATAATAGTGAACTATGTATATTCATGATCAGTAGCTATATTATAAAATAAACAGTTATAAAAATATATAGCAAAGTTGGTATTAACTGTGAGATGATTTCCATAACAAGAAACTGTTAATTACATATTTTTCCTTTTTTATTTACTGTAAAAGCATACTCAGATTTACCCTTTAGTCTTCAAAAGAGTTTTCAAAAAGATCTTACATTTTTAAAAATGCTTGAAATAGCAACCATAGCAAAGGTAAAGTTTTTTATTTGTAATTAAATAATATTTGATAAAGTATATTATTATATTTCTTACAAAGAAAGTTAAAAGAACATTATTATTGTATTTCTTACAAAGAAACATTATTATTGTATTTCTTACAAAGAAAGTTACAAAGAACATTAGAACATACCAGAAATGTATAGTGTAGTAGTTAACATCATACAGAAATGATTTAGGGTTCTCTTCATACATTGCAATCTTGTACGTAGTGATTCACACTGATACGCTTTGGAAATCTTGTCTTGAAGGATTGTAGGTATGTTGGATGTAATGAAGTAAAACTGTAGAATAAGGAAGTTACTGAAGTAATAGCCTTATACCTGCACTCTAGGCACAATGTAATCTTTACTGGTTTTACTCTTCTATGAGCCATGGAATGCAGTACATATAATTACACCACTCTGTGCACATACTGAACAATGCTGTTAGTAAGAAATAATGAAAAGTTATTGTATGTCCTGAACTTTATATTATGTTGCTTTAAATCAGTTTTGTAGGAATTTAGCATTTAGGTTTTAGTTTTTAGATTTATAGTATTTCTCCATTTCTTGCAATAACTGTTAGAGGTTTTCTTGGAAGCATCAGACCATCTGAAATTAATCATCCCAGCAGTTACCAGAGTACAATACATAATAAACTGATCAAGATACCCACTGTAGTCCAGTGGGTGTATCTTTAAATTTTCTCTTATTCTACCTTTTGTGCACCAACACCTATACATGAATGAAGGAAAAACAGTAAGAGTTAAGAATGAAGACTCCCTTTCAAAGAAGTGTGTGTGTGTGAGGTTTTTATTCTGCCTTCCATTTAAGAGCTCTTAATTAAACTTGTAGACTAATTAAAATAAAATTAAAGATACTGTTTCCTAATTACAAAGGGCTGAGATATCACATCTGATGTAGAATACAAATTTAAAGACATCCTGTATATTTACTCAATTATTAATTGGATCCCAACTAGTAGTTCAGCTGTAGAATTGGAGGATACTACTGAAATCTTTGGTTTTTAATTGTAAAAATGACTTGCAAATACAATGCTTATGTGAGAATGTCTGTATTTAGTATATATTCCTGATTTGAAGAATGGGAGTGGAATCTGAACAGTTCAGGTGGTATTTACTAAAAGAAACTGAGCTGTCCCAGAGCTTACATTAATCTGATTTGCAGAGTATCCACTAGCATCTGGGGACCTACCAAAGTTGTTTTCTTTAAATGTGATGTGACGAGGTCAATGCAAATAGCACTGAGGGTTATCCTACAAGATAGCAGCCCCTTTATACCATATGGGGATAGTTTGAATTATTGTGTTTGCATGCTGATTATTTATTAAAAAGGAATTCAACTTTACAGGTAGCTCTCTGTTTCTTTCACAAAGGGATTAAAAATATTTCATTCATTCTGAATGGACTTAGCAGTGGTAAGTTTTTCTCCAGATATATAGCCGTGTGGTCTGGCTGATTGAGTATTAGACTGGGAGTCTAGAAACCCCAAGTTCTGTTCCTGGCTCAGCTACTAACCTACCATGGGATGCTGAAGATATTTATTGTTGTTATTTCTCTACTTTGTTTTCTCTGCCTTAATTGCTTAGTACAAAAAGAGTATTTACACCAACAGGCACAGCTAAAGCAAAGGTATTACTAATTAAAATAGGTGAGGTTGGATGTGCCTTATTATGGATATTTGTATTTATTGTACTTTAGGAAAACATCTTTTTAGTTTGTTTATTTATTTATTTCACTTTAGCTTAATTAGCCCATAGAGCTACATCATAAGCAAAATGATACAAGATTTATATCTTTACCTTTTTAACTTCCTGTACAGTTCAAGGATGTATTTGGCTACTAAAAATTTCCCGTATACACATGTGTAATTAAGCAAAAAAGGCATATGGACAGTACTCCATTCTCATTTTACTCCAGATAAAAATATATTTTAACCTGCCAACAGAATGGTAGCAGCTTTAATGGCATTCACATAGGGTACCATCCAAGAAAAGACCCTATTGAGCATGAAAGCAATCCATGAAAGCATAAAGGACACAAACATTGTTTTGCACTTCATGAGATAAAAAAGCAACCATCACATCCAGGCAGCATTTAAGATTTATAAAACAAAAGTCTTAACTGATCTAAACTACAGGGCATAGATTTATATTTTAATGTACTGTATTTATTTATGTTCATAGACCAACAATTCATACAGTAGATCAAACAGCAAAGCACACAATAAAACTCCATGATTTATCTATCATACCATAAAACTACACACACACTGTATGTATACACACACACTCTCTCACACACACATACACACACTTACATATAAATCTCTCTCTCTCTCTCTCTCTCTCTCTCTTTTCTTTGACGCTCTGAGACAACTTTATATGTACATGCTGTTACATAGTATAAGAATATAAACTTGGACCTAAAGTCCTGTGGCCTCTCTTTACGACACCTGAACATATGGGTTTTTGATAAAGCCCAATCAGATCTCTGTTTCATCCCAAATATATATCACCCAGACCTAGTGATTAGACCCTTTTTTAAACTTTTTTTTATCTCCTGTGTTCTACTCTTTCCACCCTGTGATATTTTAACCCATTTTTATTTATTCTGTGTGGGTTTTTTTTACCTTTATTCAAAGCTTGATAATCCTTGTCATAAAATTGTGTTTAAACATGGTCACTAACTGTAATAGAGACTTTTATTCCTGGTAATTGAAATGGATAATTATAAGTCATAACTGATGAAATATCTAGGAGTTATTACGAGCTCCATGCTATTAAGGCAAAGTGAATATCATGTGGCAGTGCTAGATCCATAAATATGCCTCAGCTGCATATAAATCGTATGTAAAAAATATGCAAAAGGGAAAGCCATTGGAAGAACAAAAAAAAACTCTAGTAGAATGAAGTATTTCTGTTCTTTAGCAGTGAGAAGCCACATCAAGTTGTTTTGATTTTCAAGACACTTGGAAGGGACCCTTCTGATGGTCCATTTGTTCATAAACAAATGGTATATTTGTCCCAGGCACATTACCATCTGTTCCACTCACAGTTTGGCCATTTTGGTGATATCCCAGAGAACAAGACATATAGCACTGTTGGTGGAAAATAAACAAACAGTTATTCCTGAACAGTTGAATACACTTATGGACAAACTTTTGGTTTTCCAAAAAAGTTAAAAATAGGACTTCAATACTACCACTTTTACAGTTGTAATCGAAATTATTCAACCCCATTGCAAATCAGGTTGATTGTCAAAATGTACAGACTTTCAGCTGTTTGCAATGAACAAATCAAACAAAAGCAATTGAAATAGCTCAACACAACAAATGCTTCAAGTGGCTTCTCCAAAGTCAACTGAAAATGCAACTTATAATGACTTCTCCAGTCTCAAAATTATTCAACCCCTTCATGGCAAGCATCTTCAGTACTTAGTAGAGCACCCTTTTGCTGTTATGACCTCCTGCAAATGAGATGCATAGCCAGACACCAGCTTCTGGCAGCGTTCCTGGGGAATCTTAGCCCATTCCTCACGAGCAATGGCCTCCAGTTCAGTAATATTCTTGGGTTTGCGTGCTGCAATCGCCTTCTTCAAATCCTACCAGAGATTTTCTATGGGGTTCAAGTCAGGTGACTGTGATGGCTACTGTAGAATCTTCCAGGACTTCTTCTGCATCCAAGCCTTAGTGGAATTTGAGGTATGCTTGGTATCATTGCCCTGCTGGAAGGTCCAATGACGCCCAAGCTTCAGCTTCCTTACAGATGGCATGACGTTTTCTCCTAGGATTTCCTGATACTTCAGTGAATCCATCTTGCCGTCCACACGCTGCAGGTTTCCAGTGCAGAGGATGCAAAGCAGCCCCAGAGCATCACCGAGCCACCACCATGCTTAACTGTAGGCAGAATATTCTTTTCAGTGTTTGCTTCATTCTTCTTCCTCCAGACATACCACTGATCCATCAGGCTGAAAAGTTCCAGTTTTGTTTCATTGCTCTGCAGAACAGAATCCCAAAACTTCTGTGGCTTATTTATATGATTTTGAGCATATTGGAGCCGACTTTTCTTGTGCTTTTGGGTCAGTAGTGGTTATGTCTTGGAGTTCTGGCATGGAAACCTTCTGTATTTAGTACGTGCCTTACTGTGCTCACTGAAACCTCAGTGCCTGTTGCCACCAAGTCTTGCTGCAGGTCTTTTGCAGTCACTCGAGGGTTTCTCTCAACCTGCCTTCTCAAAAATCTGGTTGCAGCCACTGACAGCTTCCTTTTTCTGCCCCATCCAGGGAGTGTAACCACTGTTCCTTTAACTCTGAACTTGTGAACTATGCTTCCAACGGGGTCTCTAGGAACATTCAGTGCCTTTGCTATCTTTTTGTATCCTGTTCCTTGTTTGTGAAGGGTGATGATCTCTTCTCTTAGCTTTTAGGACCATTCTTTTGACTTAGCCGTAGTGTATTTCTAACATGCAGTCAGACGTGACACTCAACAAACCTTTAGCCAGTTCAGATATTTCATGTGTTGCAGCTCAAGCACACCTGGTGCAACTAATGAAGCCCTTGATTAGTTGCATCAGGTGTGCTTGAGACAACACCTGTTTTGCATACTGTATGTGTGCTGTTGTGATGGATTCTATTCAGGGGGTTGAATAATTTTGAGACTGGAGAAGTCATTATAAGTTGTGTTTTCAGTTGACTTTGGGGACACCACTTGAAGCATTTGTTGTGTTGGGCTATTTCAATTGCTTTTGTTGATTTGTTCATTGCAAACAGCTGAAAGTCTGTACATTTTGACAATCAACCTGATTTGCCATGGGGGTTGAATAATTTCAATTACAACTGTATCTTTACATTACTATTGGCAGTAAATTTGGGATAGATTGAAAACATATTACAGATAAAAGTGTATTATTACTTCCTCCCGTATAAATTAAATAATACTTTGGAAATCCAGACTCTGTATCAGTATATTACATGTACCTCTCAATTGGTGGGATGCAGGCTAAATATTCTAACTTGCATAGAACAGCACAAGAATGCTTGGAGTAAAGTTGGGTGTTGACTGCTTTTGGGACATATTGGTCAAAGTATGGCAAAAGTCTTATTTTTGCAAGAATTTTATAGTTTGTTTGTTTATGCTATTTATCTATTGTCCCAATCCTCATGGACTGTAGGTGGTTTACAGATACAAAGACAGGTACTACTCCTACCTACTGGTAACCTACCTCTATAAATGAAAGCCTCAGTAGACTAAAGCCATGATGGGCCTTTGTGATAATAACCACTGCATATAGAATGCAGAAAGAGTAAAGGTTAAAGAGCATGAATTAACAAATGAAGTGAAAGAAGAATAGTTATGCTATATGTCTATAAAACTAAGAGAATCTAGATTCTAGATTGTTGTGGGACTGTGTAACAATGGAAATCCATATGTTCCTGATAGTTGCATGTTACTCTCCATTGAATGGTAATAATGGAAGAGCTAGAGATGAATTTGGGGGGTGGGGGAATTGCAATATTCTGAATGAACGCAATCTAGAGGAAAAATTACTCAGCTAGGTGACATGAATGGACAAGTGAGAATGAGAAGAGAGATTATGAATGAATGAGAATGGTGACCAATGAGTATTGGTTTCAAAAATATATATTTGTTTTAGATATGTGGTTAAAGCATAAGTCTATTCATATGTACAAATGAAAAAGGAATGGATCAAAAAGCTTGACTCATTTGATTATTTACAAAGAAAGATAATTAGTGAAGGAAACAAGGTTGAAGAGATTCTGAATATGGAACAATCATAATTTGGTAGTAGTATTTATTCATTCATTTTATATACCACCAAAATCATAGTGTTAGGAGGAAGGAAGTGGTGTAAGAAAAAGGCTGTGACAGCTGCTTAGAACAGAATGAAAATTATTATGTTACAAAGTGCCACAGAATTGCATAGTGCTGGGAAGTGTGTAAAAGTATCTTTTTAAAAAATGTACAAATACTGATAGAAGACTTGTGAATACGATTCTTTGCAAATAGAGAAATCTATGGGTAGATACAATTAATTGTGTTGCTCTAAACTAGATAAGGTTATGTTTCCTTTTATTTTTCTTACCTCATGCCTCAATTTCTTTGCTTACTATTTTTTACTCCTTTTTTCTGCTATACCATTGCTTACTCCAAAATGGAACAGCATGATAGATCCACATGTAAGATGTTAAATTGAGAAGTAAAAAGTAAAAATCCCAGAAGAAGCCACTTCCATGTTGTTGCCAAGAAAACTACATGAACCTATATGTTAAAATCACCAGGAGTCAAATTCAACTGTTTTACAATATAAAGTGCCAAAGCGGGTCAGAAAAAGTAATGAAGTAAATCAGAATTTGCTTATCTTTCCACAGGCAATGTGGCTAATGTTGCAGATAGATGAACCAGAGGATTTTGTAATAGCCACTGGTGAGGTCCACAGTGTCCGTGAATTTGTGGAGAAGGCATTTCAGTACATTGGTAAAATTATTGTGTAAGTAAAGGCATGCAGTAACAGTGATACTGCATGATGATGATTATTTCATTTCCATTTATTTGATTGTGACTTTATGGTGCAGTATTTCTATGTAAGTGTTGTTTTTCTCTTTCATCTGATGAGAATCTGAATGTCAATTATTTTCAATCTAGTTTGAAGATATGATAATACTCTTTACTAAGAAAAAGAAAGTTTTGCCTAATTTCAAAACATGTGTTCACCATATACTCGTGGGCCACTAAGAAATTACATTTAGTGTTTATTTGGCTTTAAAATGATCCCTTTCTGAAAGCTTGAGATGACTGTCAGTGTTGACATTAAGAAACTTCATGCTAATCTAGATTAATCCAAATGACAGCTTCTGCCAGGCTTTTTCAGACATTGTAAAATTATGACAGATGTACTAAAAAAAGGAACATAGCTAGGGAGCGGGTTTTGCTCTTCAAATGCAGTATGCTTTGAACTTCCAAAGAGGATCAAGAACAAAGCAAAACAAGCCCTACTGAATATTGCACATTTATTAACATTGTTTGAATTTATATTCTGCTTTTCCATAAAAAGATACCCAAGGTCACTAACATATAACTAACATAGTGAAATTATTCAGATCTAGATTTTGAATAAAAGAAGGGAGTAGCACAGTATTGAGGCAGCTACCCAGTATGCCTCTGATAGTCCTTCCTGGTAAAATGTGGTACTCAGTAATCAAAAATTCGTCAGTGAATTTACAAATAATGATACAGTAATAAGAAAGTTTGAAAGTATGGAAGAGTATGATTAGGTTAATTTACCACTTCATAGTCCATATAATATCTATATGAATTGCTTTGGGATTGCACTATACCATTGACATTAAGTCCAGTCGTGTCCGACTCTAGGGGGCGGTGCTCATCTCCGTTTCAAAGCCTAAGAGCCGGCGTTTATCCGTAGACAGTTCCGTGGTCATGTGGCTAGCATGACTACATAGTAAATTAATTAATGAAAGTAAAATTATTATTTATATGTACATATTATTGTTCACTTCTTCCCTAGTACTGCCCAGTTTCCTAAACCCGGTTTTTCTCCTGAGAACCACCCAGCATACTAAAACATACCACCAGATTTACTTTAATTTTCAATGTCCACAGTAACATCAACTAATCTCACTTTTTCCCCCCAGTAATTGCCACCCTATTCAGCCATAAAAATGTTGAGTCATAAAGCACAATTTACACTGCATATTCCATATACAGTAGTTTTATTGCAAATATAAAATTCTGTTTCAAATTCAGATAATAAAATTAGGATCACTTTGTAAGTACTTTCTGTGGCTTATATTTTCGTTTATTATATTTGCCATTTTCTTGCTTCTGTATCTTTTCTGGTACCCATGCATAAGCATGCCGATCTCAGCTAGAAAAAAGAAAGAAGAGGCACATTTTTCCCATCGTACTAACATGGGGCTATGAAATTCACTGATACATTTAACATAATGTGCCTGAGCCATAATATCACATTCTCTTCCTTTCTCCTGTTCTGTTATTGCCATGCCAGAAGTTTTAAAGCTTTTGTTCCCATTTTCAGCTTGCCACAATCTAGGACTAGTAAAACAGTGGTTTGTGTGAGCTTTACTTACTGAGACAAACCAGGATCATTAAGTGTAGTTGTTTTATTTAAGGAGCCTGTACTTAATGGGTACTATAGTTTCTCTAGATAAACATAGCAAGAAGCTGTCGGAGGAAGAAATTGGGAAAAGGCAAGCAAATAAGCCATAGTCTCATGTTCATTACAACAGACTATGTTTTATTTATTTGTTTGTTTGTTTGTTTATATATTTATTTATATTTCAAATGTCATCACCACCCATCTCATTCAAAGAGCGACTCTGGGCAGTTTTGAACAATATATGAAGCACAAGCTGTATGCTTGCTTGCTATTGCAATCTAGTACAACTGTTCCTAATGTTAGCATGAGTATGAAAAATTACATTGCTAATTTCTTTCAGCATTAACTAATTTGTTTTTAATATCCAGCACTTGAAAATGTCTTTCAGTTAAGAATAAACTATTCAAATTGATGTAAGACAGAGATGGAGTGGATATGGGGTTCGATTAAAAATAAAGTGAGCCAAATTAATTAACTCCCTATGTATATGAAAAGAGCATACAAATGCATGTCCATACATGAAATATATTTGAAGCTGGGGAGTTAAAACTGCTTATTTGTAAGAGGTTGTTGTAAGCATATTCCAGTACAGATGTCTTTGTGCTGCATCCAGTTTTCTTATGTCATTGTGGAAAGTGGATGCGGATAACTAGAGTGGTTGCTTTTCACATGTTTATGGAATTTAAACATTTATATATAGGGCAAAATCCAATAATGTCCTGTTCATGGAAGGCATCTTTGGATGCAAATCATTGCTTTTGGGTAATTTTTTGTGTTTGCTTCAGTGTGTTTTATAATAGAATAGTGAAGATATGAACAAAGATTTGTTTCCTTGTTCCATCTCTCTTTTTTTCCTTATCTAGACATAAGCAATGTATCTATATAAAGTTAGTCATATAGTTACAGATGAATGAAATTCTGAAATGATGGCCATTCATCTACATATTTCTTTGTGAACACAAAACCAGTTTTGAATACAGGTAGTGCTAGTTTAGTGACTACCTCATACATGAACCATTCGCAATTATGGTGATTACGACTATAATTGGGACCAGCAACTCAGTCATTAAGCGAAGCAGTCACTAAGTGAACCACAACTGTGCTTATGATTTTACTTCAGTTTTCCTTTGCTTTACAGACCTGAGAAGGTCATAAATGTGAGGATTGCTCACCAAGTTACTTTTTCATCACCATCATAACTGAATGGTTGCTATACAAGGCAGTCGCTAAATGAGGATTGCATGTATATATTGTGTATCCTATATATTGCATGTCATTTTAACTGAAATCCCGAAAGGGTTAAGAATAGTAATTATCAATGCTTTTAAATAAAGAATTCTTTTAAATAAAGAATAGAATAAAGAAAATAACTTCAGTCTATTGATTTGTAAAGCGCTGTATCAGGATCAAAATCAGCAGTCTGTCTTCTTAGTCAGATGACTGTTTCATTGTATTAGTCTGAAAAAATGAAATAACTTTGGCAAGTGACAGATAAGCAGTTCTAAGAATTAGACTTTCAGCTTTTGAGATACAGTTGAATATTTTTAACACTGCCAGTGCCAAAGAAAATTGTGAATGATAAGTCAGAGAACTAATTTAGTTCTTTGCACTGACAAGAAGGCCTTTGAGCTACAAATAATTTCAGTGTACAAGTAAAACATTTTTTAAAATTTTCTTTCTGCCTATTACTAATTAAATAACATGACAGAGGAACATTTTCCTCCTCTAATTTAACCCCAGCAGGATAAACCAAACAGGCAAACACTTGTCTTGACTAATTTTCTGTCATTAATCTTATTAAATAAGAACAGGACTGTAAGAATAGCCTCAAACCACTGTAATATTTAAGAGTTTTTAATAGATGCTGTGAAAAGAGGGAAGGAGAAGCCTAATCAGACCTTGGAAAGATTTATGAATTATTTTTAAATGTAATTCTGCATATAGTTCCCCAGCAAAACTATGCATTGCTTGAAGGGTTGAGATTTACACAGGAAAGCAATGAATATATTTTCACAATCACATTAGTCTGTACCTGTATTGCCTTTTCCTGAAATTATCGTGATTATCTTATTCTTCAGAGAAATTGCATTTATTCTGCAGGTACAGGTCTGACTTTGGAAAAGCAGATTATAAATGTTTTAAATAAGTAAAGAGTTCTGAAAAGCTTCACAAGAAGGAAAGAGCAATCTTCAGAAGTGTTTTTTGTTTTGTTTTTTCATTTATTTATTTTATTTTATTTTATTTTTTGCATTTTATTCTACCTAATAACCAGAGTATTGTGAACAGTATAGTAGGTAAATACTTAAAAAAAAATCACACAAAAAAACTGTGATAAATCAGAGAAAGACAATGTAATGCATAAAATCAAAATAAAATTAACAGCCAAGCAGATCTAAATCACTAATAATAGTCCTTAAAATGCTAGGAAATATAGTTTTTTTTCTTAGTACTAAAAAGACCATAATATAATTTCCAGGCAACAGTTCCTGGGAGGGCATTGTACAATAAAGGGCTTGTTGTTGTTTATTCGTTTAGTCGCTTCCGACTCTTCATGACTTCATGGACCAGCCCACGCCAGAGCTTCCTGTCGGTCGTCAGCACCCCCAGCTCCCCCAGGGACGAGTCCGTCACCTCTAGAATATCATCCATCCACCTTGCCCTTGGTCGGCCCCTCTTCCTTTTGCCTTCCACTCTCCCTAGCATCAGCATCTTCTCCAGGGTGTCCTGTCTTCTCATTATGTGGCCAAAGTATTTCAGTTTTGCCTTTAATATCATTCCCCCAAGTGAGCAGTCTGGCTTTATTTCCTGGAGGATGGACCGGTTGGATCTTCTGGCAGTCCAAGGCACTCTCAGAATTTTCCTCCAACACCACAGTTCAAAAGCATCGATCTTCCTTCTCTCAGCCTTCCTTATGGTCCAGCTCTCGCAGCCATATGTTACTACAGGGAACACCATTGCTTTAACTATGCGGACCTTTGTTGTCAGTGTGATGTCTCTGCTCTTCACTATTTTATCGAGATTGGTCATTGCTCTTCTCCCAAGGATTAAGCGTCTTCTGATTTCCTGACTGCAGTCAGCATCTGCAGTAATCTTTGCACCTAGGAATACAAAGTCTTTCACTGCTTCTATGTTTTCTCCCTCTATTTGCCAGTTATCAATCAAGCTGGTTGCCATAATCTTGGTTTTTTTGAGGTTTAGCTGCAAACCAGCTTTTGCACTTTCTTCTTTCACCTTCATCATAAGGCTCCTCAGTTCCTCTTCACTTTCAGCCATCAAAGTGGTATCATCTGCATATCTGAGATTGTTAATGTTTCTTCCAGAGATTTTAACTCCAGCCTTGGATTCCTCAAGCCCAGCATGTCACATGATGTGTTCTGTGTACAAGTTGAATAGGTAGGGTGAGAGTATACAGCCCTGCTGTACTCCTTTCCCAATCTTAAACCAGTCCGTTGTTCCGTGGTCTGTTCTTACTGTTGCTACTTGGTCGTTATACAGATTCTTCAGGAGGCAGACAAGATGACTTGGTATCCCCATACCGCTAAGAACTTGCCACAATTTGTTATGGTCCACACAGTCAAAGGCTTTAGAATAGTCAATAAAACAGAAATAGATGTTTTTCTGAAACTCCCTGGCTTTTTCCATTATCCAGCGGATATTGGCAATTTGGTCTCTAGTTCCTCTGCCTTTTCTAAACCCAGCTTGTACATCTGGCAATTCTCGCTCCATGAACTGCTGAAGTCTACCTTGCAGGATCTTGAGCATTACCTTACTGGCATGCGAAATGAGTGCCACTGTTCGATAGTTTGAACATTCTTTAGTGTTTCCCTTTTTTGGTATGGGGATATAAGTTGATTTTTTCCAATCTGATGGCCATTCTTGTGTTTTCCAAATTTGCTGGCATATAGCATGCATTACCTTGACAGCATCATCTTGCAAGATTTTGAACAGTTCAGCTGGGATGCCGTCGTCTCCTGCTGCCTTGTTATTAGCAATGCTTCTTAAGGCCCACTCAACCTCACTCTTCAGGATGTCTGGCTCTAGCTCATTGACCACACCGTCAAAGCTATCCCCGATATTGTTATCCTTCCTATACAGGTCTTCTGTATATTCTTGCCACCTTTTCTTGATCTCTTCTTCTTCTGTTAGGTCCTTGCCATCTTTGTTTTTGATCATGCCCATTTTTGCCTGGAATTTACCTCCGATGTTTCTAATTTTCTGGAAGAGGTCTCTTGTCCTTCCTATTCTATTGTCTTCTTCCACTTCCGTGCATTGCTTGTTTAAAAATAATTCCTTATCTCTTCTGGCTAACCTCTGGAATTTTGCATTTAATTGGGCATATCTCCCCCTATCACTGTTGCCTTTTGCTTTCCTTCTTTCTTGGGCTACTTCTAGTGTCTCAGCAGACAGCCATTTTGCCTTCTTGGTTTTCCCTGTCTTTGGGATGTATTTTGTTGCCGCCTCCTGAACAATGCTGCCAACTTCTGTCCAGAGTTCTTCCGGGACCCTATCTACTAAGTCCAGTCCCTTAAATCTATTCTTCACCTCCACTGCATATTCCTTAGGAATATTAGTGAGCTCATATCTAGCTGATCTGTGGGTCTTCCCTAATCTCTTTAGTCTGATCCTAAATTGTGCAAGAAGAAGTTCATGATCGGAACTACAGTCAGCTCCAGGCCTTGTTTTTACCGACTGTACAGATGTCCGCCACCTTTGGCTGCAAAGGATGTAGTCAATCTGATTTCGGTGTTGTCCATCTGGTGAAGTCCATGTATAAAGCCGTCTCTTAGGTTGTTGGAAGGGAGTGTTTGTTATGCAGAGTGAATTGTCTTGGCAAAATTCTATCAGCCTATGTCCTGCTTCATTTTGTTCTCCCAGGCCATACCTACCTGTAATTCGAGGTGTCATTTGACTGCCCACCTTAGCATTCCAGTCTCCTGTGATGAAAATAACATCTCTTTTAGGCCTGTTGTCCAGTAGGTGCTGCAGATCCTCATAGAACTGCTCTACTTCAGCTTCTTCAGCATTTGTGGTTGGGGCGTATATTTGGATCACTGTGATGTTAGATGGCTTGCCCTGAATTCGAATTGAGATCATTCTGTCATTTTTTGGGTTGTATCCAAGCACTGCTTTAGCCACCTTACTATTAATTATGAAGGCTACTCCATTTCTTCTGTGGTCCTCTTGTCCACAGTAGTAGATCTGGTGGTCATTTGATGTGAAGTGGCCCATTCCAGTCCATTTCAGTTCACTGACGCCCAGAATGTCTATCTTTAATCTTGTCATCTCACCAATAACCACCTCCAATTTGCCCTGGCTCATAGATCTTACATTCCAGGTTCCAATGGTGTGTTGATCCTTAGAACATCGGATTCGCCGTTCACCACCAGCACCGTCGGCCGCTAGCCGTCCTTTCGGCTTTGAGCTAGCTGCGTCATCACGTCTGGAGCTAGTTGAGCTCATCCTCTGTTCCTCCCCAGTAGCATTTTGACCATCTTCCGACCTGGGGGTCTCATCTTCCGATGGTATACCGACATATCTCTGGTTGTACTGATCCATTTAGTTTTCACGGCAAGAATACTGGGGTGGGTTGCCATTACCTTCCCCAGGGATCGCATTTTGTCTGACCTCTCTGTCATGACCTTCCCGTCTTGGGTGGCCCTTCACGGTTTAGCTCATGGCATCATTGAGGTGCTCAAGCTCCAGCACCACGACAAGGTAACGATCCTTTGCTGAAGACAATAAAGGGCTACTCTTTATTTAATGTAATGAGGGCACTTAAAGCCAAGGAAATGGATGTAGGATATAAGAAATGATATTATTTAAATAATCCACAGTCAAAATATGGCTACATTTTTTTTAGCCACACATTGTAACTAAGCATAAACAGTATCTCAGTTTTGTCCCCATGATTTCTTCTAAATATTAACTATCATGGGAGATAATATAGAATCCTATCTAGGGAGAAGGGTCAAAGCAGTAAGACTGAAATAAGCCAGAAGATGCCAATGTAATACACTGCCAATGTAATACAACTAATTCAGACAACCTATTCAGAAAGTTACCACAGTCCTGAAAACAGCTGAGAAATCCTCAGATACCCAAACAGTTGGCCAGGTTTTCCACAAGGCAGCCAAGCAGTTTCTGTTTGAAAACTAGGATGTATGGATATAGATATAATCAACAGTCATTTGAGCATCTAGTCCAAGAATGCAGGGTTAACTAGCTATCAGCATATAGTTTTTCATCTTCTGAAAAAAATTAATTTCCTCAGGAACAACTTGACTACTGCCTTTTTTAAAAACAGGGTGCTATCACTGCCTTTCCTGTTTCTCATGATGTGTCTCTACCTACAAAGATCAGAATTGTGCAAGCCATGGTATTCCTTCTGACACTCTGTGGAAGCGAAAATTGGAATCTGAAGAAGCAGGATAAGAAGACTATTGATGCTTTTAAACTTTAGTGTTGGAGAAGACCCCTGAGAATACTGTGGACAGTGAAGAAAACAAATTCATTTTAATTATTTATTAATCAAATTTATCACCACCCATCTCCCCCTGAGGAGGGACTCTGGGTGGTTTACAATAAAATAAATTGATCAAACAAATCAACCCAGGGGTTCTCACTCGAGGCACAAATGACCAGGCTCAAATTATCCTACTTCGGACACATGCAAAGACCTAGTGCTCTGGAGAAGGCTCTAATGCTTTAAAAGGTGGAAGAAAAGAGAAGAAAAGGATGACTAGCAGCAAGGTGGATGGACTCAGTTACAGTGGCAATGAGTGGAAGACCTGAAAGAGCAGGTTAGGGATAGAGAAATGGAGAAAATCTATCTATAGTATGTGGTCACTAACAGTCAACAATGACTTGATGGCACATAATCAATCATTCAATCAAAATCCTCTTTCTATCAGAAGCAACAAGCAAAGAGGAGCAAGGAAGAAGTATACAAATGATTGGCCCAACACAAAGAAGCACTTTTTTTACATCTTTAGGCCTTAGCAAATGAAACTGATCTAATATTATGGACAGCTCCATTACTGAAATTGCAGTAACAATAGAGTCTAGATCATGATAAAATACGTTTCTCATAAACTTGCGCAAGCACCTCTGTCTGGAAACTCCACTAGATAATATTGTTAACATCCATTGTAGGTGGAAAAGAAAACTCAGTCATAGTCTCAAACCTATGTTCTACAATATTTGACAAATGTTTTCATCCACTTAGACTTTAGCCCTCTTTCCTCTCCTGTCATTATCCTTAGCTCAGATATATGCCAGGAACATACATAGCTTTGTAAAGAAGGAGAGGGTACTTAGCCCTGATTATTTCAATTGCCCAGAACATCTCCATGTTTCATAGAATTAACAGGACACCAACAGGAGTGCTAGCTATTTCAAATAAGAAATCCCATTCTTCCTTTTACAATTCATTCGTTTCTGAAAAGGTACCATTTTTACAGATCTCCTTGCAAAGAAGAAAAACCACTGAAATTCTAAATCTCAAGTGAAAATAATCTGACCATGATGATGGACTAGATGTTAAATTGCCTGTTTTCAGAATTCCTACATAGCAATCTAGACTGCAATCAAGATATATCATGCTGTGAGCTGCCCAGAGTCAATACGGAGTTGGGCTGCATCTAAGTCAAACAAATACACAAATAAATGCCATATGTATTGGGCTAACAACTTGTTGGGACAATCTCATTGTTGTCAAGATAGCTATGAAATCCTGAGTTGTACTAGCAACAATGGCTTTTGGCATGTATGTTGAAGTCCGGCAGAATGATCCTATGAGTTCTTACCACCAAAACAGCCATCTTTTTTAAAGTTAAGAGACTGATGGAGATGGACAGTTTGCTTTTTTGTTTGCCAACTTCTCATTTTTAATTAAAACATTTTAAATGTTTTAATGACCAGTGAAAAAGAGAGCTTGGTGGGCTCCAGGGAAAGAGTCTGTTGGCCCACTAGTGCCCATGGACACCTTATTGAGGACCCCAAGACCTGGAAGACAGAGGTTCAAATCCTTGCTGGAGTGAGGCGCAGCTGGCCCGTTACAGAATAAGCCAGCCTGATGTGCCCAGAGGGGTCAAAAGAGTTTTGAGTGCCTTTGGTGAGGGAGTTGGCTGGAGTCCTGGATAAGAGGTTACTTCAGGCAAGGTTGAAAGTTATTTAGTTATAGTTAGAATTGCATTAGGATTTTTTTGTATTTTATCTTTTTAAAATGTGGGTTGTGTGTAGTTGGTGCCTTTACTAAGGTTGATTTTTGTTTAAATCAGAAATTAACTGGTAGCCTTCTATAACCTGCCTCATCTTATAGCCAAAGTTTTTGTTTGGTTTTCCTTCAGCATTTTGCCAGAGCCAGGATGGGGCAAGGATTTCCCTTTCAATCCTCTCCTGGTTCCCCAGAGGGCTGGAATGGAGATAGAAAGCACTTTCTAGTGAAGGCGGAGTGGCAGCAACAAAGGGACCTAATTTCCAGGCACTGTTCACCCCCAGGCATGGGTACCTCAGAACCAAAGGACCTCAGAGGCAGGGCTGGTTTTCTCTTATTACACCTGCTTAGTTACTTTCACTCATCATAGCCTATTTTATCAAATGCTACTGGAATTAAAATGAGAATAGATGACCATACACATTTTTCCAATATTTTCTCTATACCCTTGCTTTTGCTCCTTCCCCCAGCCCACTGGACTCAACACAAAAGGAGCAAGTAAACTAAACACTATTCTACAACCATTAAGCCTATGGCTCAAAACAATGACATTGGTATTCGTTGCTTACCAGTGTTTGTTTTCCAACTACATGACAAAATGACTAAAAATTCGAGGAGTATTAAATGACAGCAAATGATTGTGCTTAGTCCCTAAAACGGGATAATTCTTATTTGATTAAAATCAGTAGCAAAACGTGTACTAATTTAAATTTGTGGCTTACATGAGAAAATTCATCATGGTTGCTGCTATGATTTGTTTTCCTTAAGTACTGTATTATCATTTTGCAGCAGCAGAACCTACAGAGGTAGCATGAAGGGTTTTGAAAGAGCTATATATTATGCTAGCCATCTTAGTTGGAGGATTAAAAAAAATACTTTCCTGCTGCTATTTTTTAATTTCTCATTTAGAAACTTGTGAATAAATAGTAACTTAGTGTGACCTAACTTATTTTCTATCAAATTTTTACTTTTAAATCAACAATGCATTGCATTTGTTTGCACACATATAGCAAGAATGTAGTAAGGTAGTTGAAAGATCTTTTTTTTTTTACAAATACATAAAAACATGCCTGTTTGCAATCCGTTCATTGTCTTCTTGGGGGTTTATCTTGTTACTAACGGCAGTTGAGCAAAACTGAAGTGTAAGCATGTTTTTAAGACTGGGCTTTTATTTTGATTCTTGCTGAACAATTAAGCATCTCTGAACATTAACAAGGAAGGAAGGAAATTGACCATTACGATTCTTTTTAAAATGAATACATTCATTCTGGTGATGGAAAAACTCATGTAAAACTTTGGGGTGCATATTAATATACTGTTATGCATTCATTAGACAAGCTCCAGTGAAGTGGCTAATCTATTTGACAATTAGTGACAAATTCACTAGCCTGAAAAATTACTTCCGAAACCAACTATGCATCCTTTTACTGGTGTCAAATAATTCTTTATTTCTAAGAGTTTGAGTTACAAATATTTTCTTGTATTGCTTTTCCACAGAAGTAATTATTACACACTATATATGGAAATAACCTAGTACAATTTATTCAAGATTTTAAACTGTTTAACATTTTTTAAATAATTAAGCAACATACATACTGAAGCAGCTTTCATCCTCTAAGTTATTGGTATTTTATGATGACCTCCACTTCCAATGTGATAGAGTAGCATGTGCAACAAACAGAAAACTTGAAGCTATTGGGAAATGTTTCATCTATTTGGATTGCCATCTGGTCTTTTACCAAGAAGAATGACCCTGAAATTGAATAAGAATTAAAGAAAAAAATACAACTCAACTTAATTACAAACACATTATAATAGATGCAATTATAAAATTATATTTGTATAATAAACCCACTATCAAAACAATTCAGGAAGCTTAAATTGACAAAGAGCAGTCTTAAAGCATTATGTTTAGTCTACTTGCTATAAGAAGCAGTCTCACAGGAATTGATGAGATAGTTCTGGAGTATATGTTTTTAAACTTAAAGATCAGTCACAGTATATATACCCTACATCACTGCATTTATCTTGCATTAAACCATTAAACCCTGCTATCAGTGTGAATGCATTCTTTTCCCTAAATGATACTGCTTAGATGAGTATTCTCTTGTGTGGCTTTTGTTCTCCTTTTGAGATTCTGTTATCTTTGACTTGGAACAGGACATCCTATAGAAATAATATGTCTGCTTTGTCAATACAGTCTAAGAAGTAGAAAAAAGATTATTCCGCCCTCTTATTCCACCTCACCTCCAGCAATTTTGTTATTTACATAATTAAAAATTATATTCAGCTTTGTTTGAAAATCGCTATAATTTGTTTTGTTGGTCAATGACCAAAACAAAGAGACCTGACTTGGCTATAATTTGTTTTAATAAATACCCACTTCTAATGCATCCTTGAAAGTAACCTCCATTATTTGACCCTAGTAACCGAAACTGAAAAACAGCTATCTTTGTATATCTGTGACTTTACAACTTTAAAACTAGAGTTTTAAACAAGTGCCCCTGTTTCTATACCGAATAGAAGGAACTGGACTTATTTATTCTATATGTGCTTTCTGTTCTTCAGCTATGATTTATATGGATGTTCACTATAGGAAAGTTTTGATTACATATTATTTTAAAACATTGTGATAACTGATGCTTCTCTCCAAATCCACATAATGATCTTCCTCAGCCAAAATACACTCCTGTTCCCATGCAAGTATCTTCATTGTGAGCCTGAAAGACATATGGTTGAGGGTAGGAATCTTTGATGTTCCAAGAAGTGTTCTCTGGGACAAAATAGTATGGGACCCTCTGAATTTAAGATTGGGAGGTGGAGAGGATTTCAGCTTTAAGCAAACATATGCGCACAATTTGCTCATTCTGGTTGTAATTCATACCATGAACATGAGGGCTCACCACCTGCTTTTTCCATTTCAGCTTTTTAAAAGGACAAGATTTTAAATAGCCAAAAGGATTTTTAAGAGGCAAAAGCATTTGCCTAAATAGACAATGTGCTTGTCCACTACACAACAATTTCCCTTTTATAAATCCCAGGATGTGGCTTTCTAGGCAGTTGTTAATGTAATTGTACAATACAAGGGACATATTAAAATAAAAGTCAGAAAGATTGTTAAAAATAAACAAAGTATTATGTAAAAAAATAAGCAATAGAAAAAAATCAGAAGAATACAGATTCCTGGGTTTTAGTGTGGCATTCAAGCAATTTCTTAATGAACTTTTCTCTAGATTGCAAAACAGATGACAAAGCAGATTGAAGATTATGATTTAAAATATTTTTAAACATTAAGTAATTGTCACTATTTTAGACTTTATATCAAATGATAAATACCTTCAGATGCTTTTTTTTCCCTCTGCTTCTGTGGGCATTATATTTTCTTTTGTAATAATAGTCCACTCTGTGGACGTATTTTCTATCACATTCATAACAATTCAGGCTTAAAGCCCAGAGATACAGTTGGGTTCAATACAGTGGTAAAAGCGGGAGGTTCTTGCTAAAGGTTCTCTTGTAGAACAATTTTTCATGGATTGGAGTCACTAAATTGCTAATTGAGAGACAGATACATACAGAGAGAGATAGTCAAATGTGTTTGCTGATATACACTTCTATTCATATCTGCAAACCAAAAAAAAATAGTTGCATCCCAGAAAGTGAATCAAGGATGCTACAACTCAAGTGAAACACACAAAATAACTAATCTTAGTTTAAAATATTGTGCTCCCTATCTAGTTTTTTTGTTTGCTTCTGTGAGTACACATCCTTGGAGAAAATTAACACAAGCCTTGTCTATGAATCAGTGAACCAAATGTCTCTCTCCTCAGGTCAGTAAAGTCATTATGTGTTAAATGTTTGATCTCTTTACAGGTGGGAAGGAAAGAATGAGAACGAAGTGGGCCGATGCAAAGAAACCGGCAAGATTCATGTGACAGTTAATCATAAATACTACAGACCAACGGAAGTAGTAAGTGAAAGCATTATTTCAGTTTTGCTAATGTCCAGTCACTCAGTCACCAAACTGCAGCATTTGGACAGCTGGTTACAAGAGGCCTGTAAACTTTCAGTCCTTCTTAATAGTTACTTGGCCACTTACAGCTTTCAGTTTTCTTCAAAAAGCAAGCAATGGTGGGGGCCTTAAATGAGAGTGATTGTTTGATGCTCTGCTTAGCCTAATTTTGATATAATTACAAATGGTGCTATGGACAAATAATGCTCTGCAGATGGTTTGGTACAGAAATAGTAACAGAGGGAATATAGATGACATATTTAACGTTTCCACTTTCACTTGTTCTATTGGTATGCAAATAAAAATCCTGCATATGGATTAGATATTCTTGCCACTGTCTGGGAGCAAACTTTTGACAAGTTCCAGTGAATACCTTGTTAAAGAGTTTCCACACTATTCAGCTTGAGAATGTTGCTATTATCCAATGAGGCATATCTAAGGCTTTTGGCATGTTGCATGACAGTATTTCTAATTAGTCTAAAGTATCCCTGTTGGCTATATTTCTTATAGGTTAGGGATTTTCTATGAAACATAATAAAGAACCCAGGACCTATAAAGTAACTGTAATTTTATTTACTCATTATTTAGTTGGAATCATTTTGTTAATGTGTGAGTGGTACTTGGGAAAGGGATTATAGATATTTGTTTCTCGCATTGTCTTTCTTTTAACACAGTGACTTTTTGGGTTCATTGCATTTCTCTGGCAAACTGACGAAAGATAGGACAAGTATAGATTTAAAAATTATCTTTTTGATTAAAATTATGTCTCAGAATTATGTTTAAAGTGTGCAATTTTCAAAGCCAAAGATGTTTCTGTTTAGTCAAATATTGGGGAATTCTTGATTTCTTATTCAGTTCCCTCTGCCCTATAGCATTAGCTGTTTTCTTTGCTCCACACACCTAATTAAAACCCTTCCTTCTGATACCGATTGTTCTCATTATCTATGCTATCTATACTTTTATTATGTTGAGATCATGTTGGGCAGTCTCACAAGATGGCTGATTTGGTGAACATAGCCAGTCACAAAATACCCATCCCATTTATTAAAAAGCAAACTGATAAGGTTGCTCCTGGTGGTATCTATAGGCTTGGTGGTGCCCACAAGCATATTATTACTTACCTCAACAGTAGGTAGTATACAGCAGCATAGAAATGACCTTGGAAAAAATATGTGGTGACAATTAGTGAAATGTGAGCTTAGCCTAGGAAAACAAGAAAGCATGAGAAAGAAACTAAAGATTGCCCTGCATGGACTCTCTTTGGTGTAAGAGGAAAGGACAGGGAAATGCTGTCAGGGTCTCAAGATTCTGTTATAGACTATATCAATAAAGAAGAGTTCTAGTATTTCTTATGGTGTCTGTTTCCTGACCTGGCCTACCTCAAAGGGCTGACAAGTACCTGTAGATAGCATTTCACTTAGTTGATCTGATGTCAGTTAGGGGTTTCCTATACCACTGTGTCTTTGTTTAAGGGACAAAACAAAATTCTTAATCAGATTCCTTATTCTATTTTCCATGACTATAATAAAGATGCTCTATTAAATTTGCTTTCAGTATCTTACATATAGGATTATTTTCATTGTGATGCTTCTACTATAACTATAGTGTAAATAAATAAATAATAATGAAATAAAGAAATAACTATGAAACTTTTTCATACATACTTCTTTCTTTATTTTTATTATTTATTTGCTAGACTTAGAACTTACCCTTTTCTTCAGGAACTCAAGGTGGCATACATGGTGCTACCTCTTTCCATTCTCCTTCACAACAATGATCCTGTGAATTAGATGAGGCTGAGAGTGTGTGGCTGGCCCCAAATCACCCAGTGAGCTTCCATGGCTGAGAATGGACTTGAACCTGGATCGATCTCCCCAGTTCCAGTCCAACACTTTAACCACATTGGCCATCAAAGATACTATCCTAGATTGCAGCCACTTGACTCCAATTTGGATTCTGGCTGGCATAGTTGCCCCATCCTGTAAGTACCCACCCACCCCACCCAACCATATTCCTAGTTGGTATAATAGCAGGCATTGAGAGAAAGAAATACCTATCTTCATCCATTTTCTGACAACCAGCATATTGCATAACACTATGCCAAAAGAACAAAAATCCCAGTAGCACTTGGGATATGCAGTTTTCCCAAATTATAGATTTATTTATATATCTATTACATTTATATTCCATTGTGGTCAAGTGTTGTCTTATATTCTCCTAGGCTTTTTCTGTGTCAAGATCCCTTCTCAAACTTCTGTATCTAATTGGTAGATTACTGTGGGTCCCCATGGTTGCTGGTACTTGGGGACTTCAACCTCCATGCCCTGGGAGAAGGTTTAGAGAAGACTCAGATTTAAGAACAAGTGAATTAAGAATCCAGATGGATTCCTGAAAACACAGGGATTCCTTTGTTTTTGAGTTGCTCCAGAAGATGAAGCAGGAGAAGAGACCCCAGGAGCATTAGTGAGGGGAGACTGGAAGTAAAATATACCAAACACAGGTAAGAGCTCATTATGGCCTTACTTGGAGCAGGAGGTGACAGTTACCCGGGCTTTTATCACCTCCAGGACGGACTTCTGTAATACACAGTGGGGCTGGCTTTGAAACTGCAGTTTGTACAAAATACAGCTGCTTGCCTACAGATACATATATAACATCCATGTTGTAAGCACTGCATTGGTTGCCAGTAAGTTTCCAAATACAATTCAAAGTGCTGTTTATTACCTATAAAGCTTCACATGGCTTGGCACCAGAGGACTGCCTGGTTTGAGCTGAGCTGACTCATCCTGATTAGGAAAGTTGAAGGTTCCCCAATATGAGATCAAGGGAGCAGTAGTTTGGGAAACTATGTTTTTAAGTGTTTTTTCTCAATTCTTATGAAAAACTTGCCCACAGAGATTTTGATGGCACCCTTCTATTAGCCTTTAGAAAAGCAGTGAAAACTGAACTATTCTGGAGAATGTTTAATTTATAATGTTGTTGGAAAGAGGCACAGACAGTTCTTAATGAAGGTTTTATGATTCTGTATTTTCTGGCTAGATGTAAACCACTGAGAATCTATGTGGACTTGGCAATATACAAATAATATAAAAAAATAAATAAGTGATATGCTTAGCTTGGTTAAATATGGATAAATGTGTAGAAAGCTAGAGTAAGTCCCACATTGCCATTTGTTATAACATATCTTTGCTTGGATTCTCCTTCCCCCCATTTTTCATCTGATGATTCAATTTTGAATTCTGAACCTTCCTTGTAGAAGCAATGAAAGCATATAATGCAAAATAAAGTAAAGACGGGAACAAGAAAACTGAGTGGATGATTATATATTTTATAAAACAGAAATGAGCATTGTGTGGAAGGGAAGACAGACGGCCACAAGAAAGTGGGCTGCTAATTCCTTAGTCTGAAAAGGGCTGCATGGGCTCACAAGTTAGGTCTAAATTGTGTTCCTTGGTGTCTTTATTAGCCTCACCCTTTAAACACTTCCCAGCTCTTTCTCTCCATGCAGACCTCAGATTACATCATGACACAGGGAAAGAGTGACTCAATGGAGGAAAGAAATCACAAAATGCAGACACTGTCTTTAAGGAACTGTTTGCATACAGAATTACCAGAAATGGATTCACATGCTGTGATTTCACACAATATGCGCATAGATGTTGGATGTAGAATGTAGCTTGCTAAAAATTTTAGCTTCCCCTGCTGATAAGAGAAACTTGCAGTATGGTCAAAGATATGCACAAACAATGCCAGATGAAACCTCACATACTAGAACAAAGGCTTTAGTGATGTATTCCTTTGTCCTTCTCCAAAATGTTCATTTTCATAATGTATAGAACTCCCAGAATTCAACATTTCCAACTGCAATATCAAACCTGGTCAACTTTGGCAGTGCAACTGTTGAACAGGAGAATAGATGATATATTTATTGAATACCTATCTGGTTTTTATCCAGCTTCAACAATAGATACTCAAAATCTATTGAGTGTTTAACAGGGCATTTGGAAAAAAGGTAGCTGATTGTAACATACCTTGGACCTTGCAACTGTAGTATTTTGGAAAATGGTGGAAAGAATCAAGTCCATCTCCTTAATCCAAGCAGATATCTGTAATACATGCCCAACTGTTTGCTTCTGGATGACAGAAAGTAATCTGATGTCCTCAATCCTCCAGGGCTTGCTTTTCTAATTTATGAATTACTGTCATCTATCTCTTCTTTTTGCTTCTCTTTCTCTTAGGCAAGTTGACCCCCCCCAAACAATTCTGGGCTTTCCACATGCCACTGAATGGTAAAAAAAGAACAGTACCCCAAAAGTTGGGAGTAGGACTGCTGCAATGTTGAAACATGTAGATTTTGTATTTGCTTCATCCAGCAAAAATATTTTTCTTCTGTAAAAGAAACAGTAATAATAACCTCATCATATTTCTTTTCTCCAACCCTTACTTACTTTTTTTTTAATATGGAAAGCAAGTTTTGGAATTGTTTTGATACTTTGTCCCATCTTGAAATTACCATTATCACCTTTCCTGGTTTATGTATCCATCATATGTGTCTCTCAGTATTTAGATTTGCGAAATATATATTTGCCTTCTTGCTTACTGTATAGTTTAGCAGGATTTTTAAATACATCTCTTCTTTACAGCTTACATTAATTTCTGCAGCCTTCTTAACCACGCTTGGCCTCAGTTGCTCTTTATCTTCTTGGACGTCATTAGAATAAGTTTTGAGTTTGTAGATTCTTTGGGGAAAAATATTTTAATACTCAGCTGTATGTGTCCCAGACTTCACTAGATTCCAGTAAAACACACGCACAAGCACACACACACACACAAACTCCTTAGAGCATATCATATTGCCCCAAAATCAGCTCTCCTCAAGTCCGAAGCATTTGTGGTGGTTCATACCGTGAAGAGTTATAACTCCTTAAAATATAATGAAAGTGATCATATAATCCCAGCTCTCCTTCCTTTTTTGCATGTATATCCTTACTTATCTATATTCCGAAAGGGATGCAAGTCTGAATATTGTTCAAACAGCTGCATGAGAGTCTACTAATACAAGCTGCATTTCCTTTCACTTTTTCTGTGACCATTATCATTGAGGATTTGTCCATTTTTAAACAGAAGAAAGAATAATTGTGGTGGTGCTGGTGTTTTCCATGACTAATAATATTGCATTGAGTGTTGTTTTCTGACTAATCTTTTTTATTTTGAAGGAAAAAAATCAAAATATGCTTTCTTTTCCCAAACCAGAGTTTTATGTCAACATCTGAAAATCACTACTTTAGTAAATTATTACCTTTGTCTTTCTGAACTGAATCACTGTGTTAGCCAAAATATTTATATCATTACTTCCTTTAGTCTCAACATTAACTTTCAGTGACAGTTACTATCAGTTTAAAATGAGCCTTGGTTTTTTTGATGCTCATCATAATCAACGTGCCTATTTTGATAGCAAAATATTTATATTTGCAAATGAACAGCAGTTAGGAAAGGCTTTCTAGAGAGTTTTAAGCTATTCTTGGCCTTTGGTTACCGTTTTATATTTGGCACATTTGTCTGAAATGTGACATTAAACTAGTTCAAATATCTTGCTGTTGCAAGCAACGTTTTACAGCAACTTGTTAAAATACTAAAGCCAATTCACACAGCTCAGACCTCCTAAAGACAATATTTAAAGTAATAATATTAATATTAAGAGAATATTAAGAAGCAACAATCCTAGAGCATCCCTTAGCTCAGGTTAAGAGTTTCCATTACAATATGTACAGCAAAGATTTTGTACAATGTAGCTTCTGGCTGTTCTTGCCTCTATTCTTTCATGTTTTGCACGAAATATCATAGTTGCCTGAAAAGAGGACAACCCAGGTGTAAGACTATATGCTTCCTGCTAAAAAGAAAATTAAATGGGAAAAGATCATTTGCCTTCATTATGATATTCTCAGCAAATCAAGCATAGCCTCTTCATTTTAAAGGTAAATTATTTGGGGAAATGTAGGCTTCCTTTTGGGGAAATACAGTAAACAAATGATTTTCTGAAAATATATGCCATGCCCACAAGGAGCAAACAAGTGAAATAATTGACATAAAGTGGACAAACATTAGTTCTTCTAAAGTCCCTGAAGCTCAGCATGGAAACACAGAATCAGAAGGACCGAGGCTCATGTCTTCAATGAACTACAAAGCTTTCTAGGTGACTTTGGGTCTCTCTCTCAACCCAAATGACCACACCGAAGATAGCATTAAGGGTAACCCCTATCTGCTGCCTTGAGCTCCAGAGAAAGTGGTAGTACTTATGCAGTAATATATAAATAAATAGCAATTGTCAGAAAAGTTAAATTGAGTTATGATCTCTGACCCAATGCTATATTTTCCTGATTTCAAATACTATTATCCTTCTGCTGAGTGAAGTAATAACCTAATAGTGACTTTAGAGTTTGAACAAGAAGAATGGGAAATCAGATAGGGTGTCATGAGTAAGGATGGCGAGCAGGGGGCTCCCATCCAGACTGTTAAGCGCATGCGTAGCACTGAGGAATTGGTGAGCCATTCCAAGAGGCACAGATTGGGACCGCCTTAACCTGCGGGGTTTATATGGCTGGGTTTTTCCCATGCTTGTTCAGTTTGTTAGGATTACTGTTATGTATTAGCAATAAAACATTAGAGACCAGTTCCCTGTCTCAGAGTGTTTCCTGGGAGTCAGGACATAGGAAAGTAAATGGCTATCAAACAGTGGCTTGGCCTGAGATCTAAAATATAAAACTAGACATCATGGTTTTGCTACCTGTTATAGCAGCCTATTTATTTCAGGTTTGTAAGTGAAATATTACTAAGTCACCACAAATCTAGTGTTTTGTCATCTTATTACAAAAACCTTGACTTCCATTGTGGTATTTCCTTCTCTACATATCCAAACAGCTATTGGGATAGAGTAGAACAGTAAAAACTGATTTAGGACAAATGTTATGGTGTACATCCTTCATAAAGGAGAGCCAGTTTAGTGCAGTGGTTAAGGCACTGGGCTAGAAACCGGGAGACCATGCGTTTTAGTCCTGCCTTAGACATGAAGCCTGCTGGGTGACCTTGGGACAGTTACTCTCTCTCAGCCCTAGGAAGCAGGCAGTGCAAACCATTTCTGAAAAAGCTTGCCAAGAAAGCTGCAGAGATTAGTCCAGGCAGTCGCCAGGAGTCAACACTGAGTTGAAGGCACACACGCATGCAGTACATCCTTCATAACTTTAGTCCTAAACCGGTTTTTCCTGTTCCAATATACCACAGCATCATCCAGTCCAATGAACCTTGGGAGATTCCACTGCTAGAATCAACCTGCATTGTGCTAGATAGTTAACCAGCTGTTGCCCTCCATGTCGTTTCCTTCACTTACCCATTGTTTAAACCACTCGCATTGCTGACCTGCCTCCCATCCCCACAGCTTCTTGCCCCCATTCCTGTCATTCCTGAGCTTTTAAAGCCATCCAAGTGTCATCATTTTGTGAACTGCACAAAATCATTGATCTTCCTGAGAACATTAGCCTGTTCTTCTAAATCTGCTATCTGATCCCGTCTAACTGACAGCTCTTAGCCTCAAAAAGGTATATACTTACTTCCTTAGAATTAAGTGAAAATTGTTTTACCCTATGAATGTAATATTTTGCTAGGTATGCAAGGTTACCCCATCCTTACAATGAGAAAACTGGCTGGATCAAGTAGGTATTTATTCTTTTAAACTATCTGGAAATGGGAAAAGTGAAAGAAAAAGGGTTTGGTAGGTATACTAAAGTAGCGAAAGAGGCCACCAGTACCCATTGTTTTTGTTGCTCATTCCTGAAGCAAGTCTACAGCACGGCTTGCTTCAGAGACACTACGCAGACCTAGACCTTTCCGATACATTGAATGACAGCTAGGCAGTACAGGGCATTTTCCTAAAATAGGCATGCGTGTGTGTGTGTGTGTGTGTGTGTTGTGTTCTCTGAGTGATGGACAGAACATGATCTTGATTGTAAGGAATAATTGATATAATTATAACTACTGTAATAATATAGTTAGGGGGCTTAAAATACAAGTAGTGGTTGTATTTGTAGGTTGGGTAGGACAGTGGCCCCTACCGATTCTGAATGTTTCATTTATTTATTTACTGGTGGTATTTGTATACCATCAGACTCCAAAATGTCATTGGGTGGATTACAACATGAAGATTTAGTCTTACTGAGAAGGATATGGCTTTAATAATCTAAAATTGTGGTAAAATAATTTTTCCGTGGTAAGCAACTCAATGAATATACTATTTTTTGTGTGTGCTGTTGTTGTTGTTGTTAGTAGTAGTAGTATTTGCATTATTCCAGGAGCTTTGGGGTGTTTTTTTAAAAACAAAACATAAGTTCAGGCTTTATTTTTGTATGTCTGGAGCATTTTTAATGAATGACTCATTCATTCACCCTGCTTGTTTGTTTTGCTTGCTTACTTCTGGTAGCACTTGGCCAAATGGGCCTGATGCAGAGTTCCTTTGTAAAAGGATCAGCAAAAGCACTGGATTCAGCTAATCACTTCTGCAGTTCCGCTGCAGGATTTCTTTAAGGAACATAGCTATGTCCAGAATTGGCTCTGAGAAAAGGCCCATTATTGTTCTTATATGGTCATCTTCCTGGGGGAAGGCTTGCAGTAAGTTTTCTTCACAAAATAATAGGTTTAAAGTTGTCCATCAAATTTTGTTAGCATTTTTGGTAAAACACATTTAGAGGAACAGCCCTACATTCAACAACAACTTTCACATTATCACATTTCAGATTAATTCGGGAAGTTCTCTCCTTGTAATGTATATACTGTAATTGTGTGCATTTTTGTTTCTTTGTTTTTGCAAAGCAAATCAATGTAAAATGCATGTTTGAGGCTAGAGGAGCTATTTTTAACTTTACATTTTTTTCTAATGAATTTTGAAATTACTGAAAATCATTCTATTGAAAAAAACGTTGGAGCTGATTAATTAAAATCAGTCTTAGGCAAATTGCTCAGAAATTGGAATCTAGATTTAGATCTTTGCTTGAAATATCAGTAAATCTTGCCAAATGCTTAAGCAACCTTGAACACTGTGTTTATATTGGAAGGAGAGTATAAATCCTCTTAAAGATACAAAATAAATAAATGAGTCTCCAATTTCTTTTAGAACAGCTCTTCTGACTTAAATAAAGCTGCTATAAGCAATAGTGTTGTGAATATAGAGTTGTTGTGCATCCCTAGATCCTATTTTCCAGACAAGAAAAAAGGTACAACATTCAAGGTAGTGCATCAAAGAAAGGAGCAAAAAGATGGTAGCAGACAATATGTTTTCTTTTCCTACAGTATGTTCCGTATCCTTGTTGTTAAGTCTGCGTCTAAATCTAATTATAATTGCCAACAATAATAAGCAGAAAAAAGTGAGGGAAAGATATTGGAATGTGGGTATGAATATATGTGTATGGCAGAGAAAAATGAAGGAGAGAGAGCTCCTTCATATCCAAATCATGCCCCACAATTCCTGTTGGATTTTTAAAGTCCTCTACACATCCTTCTCCAGATATTTTTGAGAAGGGGGGCTGGACAAACTGCCCTTGGTCCCCCCACTTCCCAAGCATCACTTGCCTTCTGTCACTGCACGATGCTGGCCTAGTAAGCATTTTGGGAATTGGGATAGTGTAACTCAGCCAGTGCAATTCAATTATTAGTGCTGGCAAATGGTTGCATAACATATGGACCCAGACAGTTTGAAGAAGAGGAAAAGGAAGAAAATAAGGGAGGGCTCAAGGGGGAAAATTCTTGGATGGGGAAGGCATAAGCAACCTCTTCCAACAACCAGCTGTACCTCACAAATGTTCACGGTGCAATAGCATTACTGTTCAATACAATCACAGAATTTGGAACAGGTCTTTAAACTGACAACTTACAGTTGTACCCTAAAATGTTTGAGGCACATAATTCAACTATGTGTTGCACTAGAATTTTTACCTGTAGTAAAATTTTTACATGATTGTTGATAAGCATTTAAAAAGCTATGACAATTGTTTTAGCTGTGCACATACTGAAATGCAAAATAAGTTCGCTGACACACATGAACAATCTTTCTTCTGGCTTTTACACTGTATGAAATTTCAGTAGAATACATAACAAAATCATGCTGAATTAAAAAAGATTATATTTCACATTAAATGACTCCTAAATTTTGTTATAAATTCACATTTACAATTCACTATCTTTATAGAAACAGTATTTTGCAAACTGTGTAATAAGAGATCTCCAGTTGGAAAGAGCACAGGAAAAATCATAGTTATGGCTTTTCTTTAGATTGGCTTTTAAAAGCATATCCTACACCTTTTTCCCCCAAAAGATAGACTCTCCCTGGGAAAGAGACCAGGCAGCCAACAAATTTAAATAAATAAATAAATAAATAAAATAGCAAATCTCTTTGAATGGAATTGTCTTGCATTCTGTCTATCCATCCTATCTAATTCCTCTGTGTATCCTTCTATTTGTTTAGTTGCCTTTGATATAACCTTTAAATCACTATGCTTTCAGGCAGCAATTCTTTTGATCCTAGATTCTGTTTCCCAGTGTTGTGAGGATTAGAAAGTTGCCTGTTATGATCAAATTGTTAACACAGGAAATGTGAGGTATTAGTCAGCCTTCAGGTGAGTGATGGGACTAGGTTTGTTCTGTGAAGTATCTGGTAACTATGCAGCAAAATCTGCCAAGTTCTCTTCATCCTAGCTTGTATCACAGCTGAGTGCGCATTGTGACATTTATTCTTTGCTCCAAATAGTCTTCCTGTGGTGCTAATCCTGTGCTTTTAGCACAGCCTTTTATCCTGTGCAATATACGTTAAAGAGGTTAAAAAAGATCTTTTTAGTGATGTTTGGCTTGGGTCCCCATCATGTTTGGAAAAGAGTTGATTTGAATGAACTCATATCAGCCCAAAGAAATATGGGAAGGAAGAAAATAACCACTAGCACTATTCTGTAAATATTACTTAAGAGATTACAGAATGCTATTAAATAGGCAGCACTGTAAAAGGCTACACAAGTCTGGAACATCACATAGATTTATCCTTGATCCCACCACACCTCTATGTATCAGTTCATCAGTTACCTTTTGTTCTTTAAATTTCTCGCCTCTCTCTTTCTGAGGATCTCATCCACTTCATCTAGCCACAGCTTTCTCAGTCTTCCCTATCCTCTCAGCCCATTCACTCTTCCTTTATATATTTGTTTTTCAATTCAGTCTTCATTCATTTTCACTATATGACATTCATTCCTTGCAATAGATCACATACTACTCATTACCTTTCTGCCAGCATTTACATTTTGCCAACATTTGCATATCATAAAAAGCATTGAGACCTAGTTTCTAGTCCACCTTCAGCCACAGAAGCTCATTAAGTAAGTTTGGGCCAGTCAATCTATCTTCAGCCTAACCTACCTCACAGGGTTGTTGTAGGAAACCTAGGAAGAGGAGGCCCATGTATGCTACCTTGAGCTCCTGAATTAAAAGGGGGGGTATACATTTAATAAGCAAACAAATAAATAAATGAAGATATAGAAATTAATCTACTTGCTCTAGTTTTTAGCTTTTTGTATTCACAAAATAAGTATGTGTGATAGTATGTGGGAATGACCTTGGGAGACAGGAGGAAGATCCGCAGCCCAGGCAACAGTCTGATAAGAAATACTTAGCCCTTCGAGGTAGACCAGACAAGAAGCACAACCAGGAGCATCAGCACCATCTTTATTGTAAGGTTACATTAAACAGAATCTTGCAAGATTCAAAGTATTTCTCCCCTCCTCTCTTTCTTGTTTCCGAAAACTAGGGAGGGTCCCTTCTGAAACACTTCCCATGCTTTTCCCCCACCTGTGGACTGAGCTGCCTCTTCTCAAACCATTGCCTAGGCTGCAGGTCTTCTTCCTGTCTCCCAAGATCATTCCCATATACCATCACAATATGGGAATATTGTCCTAACAGGAATCACGCTGAGACGAGGAGTAGGTCTCTAGTGTTTATTACTGCTACATAAGACAGAATCCTAACAAACTGAAGAAGCGTGGGAAAAATCCAGACAGATAAACCCCAAAAGTTAAGGCGGGTCTGATCTGTGTCTCTTTGAATGGCTGCTTAATTCCTCAGTACTACGCATGTGTTTTCCCCCCTGGATAGAGGCCCCCTCCTGCTCGCCATCAGTACTCATGACAGTATAGAATATAGAAGTAATATAATAATATCCTAAACATCCTATAAGAGACTATAATACAGTCATCGCGTAATACAATACAGTAACATCCTTCTAATAACATTCCAACATTTCCTGTAAGTGGGCCTACAGCATCCATTCAAGTTTCTATTTTAAAAGAAAGCTGAATTTTAAAATAAGGCATTTCATTAATTCATAAAACCAAATTCTGCGAACAATGCCAATGATTATCTGAACTCTTTTTAGTCAGGCTTCAGGCAGCAGGAAACGCTGGTCACTCCTCTGGATTTTCTCTCTTGCAACCAGGATGGAGGTAGCATATCCCTCATGGTTCATTTACATTTCTCAACAACCTTTGATGTATTAACTGTGGTATCCTTCTGGATTACCCACTAAAGTTGGGGGTGTGGAGGCACTGTTCTGCAGTAATTTCACTCTTTCTTTAATGGGCAATTTCCATGGGAGGTGATGTGCTCTGGGAACTTGGCCAGGAGTTTGTTCCTTTGTAGGTTGATGCTGGTTCCCCCCTGTGTTTGATATCTCCAGTAGACCCAGTGGGAGACACCAGTTGGGGTGTGGTATCATCACCATGCTGATGATTCCCAATTGTACAAATACGATCTGAGGCCAGGAACCTAACGGGTTCCTTCATGCCTCAGGTTAAAAGAAGAAGAAAAGTTGGGGGTAATGCCCTGATATATATTTCTTCTTCCTGCAAATAAATTGAAATCCTAAACATGTGGCATGACAGGGATATTTTTGTTTCAATGGAAGGTTTGGAAGTACAGAACTTATCTCAGAAGAATGGAGTTAAAACTTGCTGTTTCTTGTGCTGCCATATGCAAGGGATTGTGTTTATTTTTTCTATTATTCTGTGGGAAAGTGGGAAATAATAGCAAAATTATTTGTCTTTCTTTCACAACTGAACAGAAAATAGAAAGCTTGCTGTGTAATTCGAATTCCATATTTTCTTTGCTGAAATCCCTAGATATAATTTTCATAAGTATATGTAATCAGAAGAAGTTCAGGTGCTACATTTCACAGGTTCAAAAACAAGGAGCCGTATATTGAAACACTTTCTGTCTTAGGGAGCACATCCCCTTGCCTGGAAATTCATGTTACACTGAAGGGGTAGCTCTTTTTTCATAATTTCTAGTCATATGCAGTTCAATAGAAAGTTTGCTCCGGAAGCTTTTTTTTGTTTTTTGTTTTTGTTTTGGTGCCTTAGTTGGATGTATAAAACTCTCATTCAGTGATCCCAAACTGTAAATGTAGATTCTCAGGAAGTAATTAAATTTAATGTATATGCTCTGAGGTGGATATGGATAATAAAAATACCATGTAATATGGGTCTGCATTTAATCTAGATTTCCCTGTGCATTTAAAATGCTAAAGTTTGGAATTTTGAACCATGTGGTACATATAAGTGCACACATGAAGGGTTTATTTCCAGTGTTGTTCCTAGTGATTTGCTAAGGTAGGTTTTTAGTTAAACTGTTCTAAATGTGTAGAAATAATACTTTTTTATTTTATATATTTATATAATGCATAAATAAAAGGTAATTTATTATGTAAAAGGGTTTAAACTACAGATAGAGATGACAGTAAAATATAGTAGAATAGGCAACAAATCATTCCAGCCGAAAAAAATTCTCTTATGACCAAAAATAAGAAAATTATTTTTCCAACACACTTGTGTTTCAAAGGATGGTTGTTGTTGTTGTTGTTGTTGTTGTTTTAAGTGGGAAATGCCTGGTCATCATATGTCATTCTTGTAGTTGTAAAAATGATTTTGCTGTTGGTACAGAAGACAGAGTTTGGTTTCAAAGAACATTGAGCGTGGAGGGGTGGGGAATAAAATAATCCTTCCAAATCACGTTTGCTGACAGATAAATGGATTCTCACTCTCATGGCAACCCCACATTATGGGAGGTGGGGAGTAAAGTTGGAGGTAGAGTTATAAAATAAAGTTTATGAATTTGGCACCACTTTTCTTTACTGCATGAGAATTGTGAACACCTGAATAAGACTGTATTTGATTACACAGTTTATATTGTTAAAATAGCTCCTGTTTTATTTCTGAACTTAGAATGATAAAGCTTATTGCTGGCCTGGAACACTTTATCTAAATCAACTTGTATAAAGCACTAGCTAACGAAGGAAGAAACCCAAGCTTGACCATTGGCATTTAAAAATTAGCAATTCAAAGTAACCCTGGCAATTTCTTTACTAATACTATCTCAGAAAATTAGTAAAGTACAACTTTATGCCAAGCAAAAAGTGTGCAGATCAGATTTTTGCTCTTTTAACACTTAGTAATGTATGAATCTGAGAAAGTTTTGAAGTATTTCACAAATATACTATTCACTCCATTCTGATTATCCATGTTATAAGGATAATAATCAGAAGACTGCCATAATCTTGTTGTGACTGTCAAGCCACAGATCTATTTAAAATATTGCCATGGAGCTGATGAATTATTATATCTCAGACTAAAAAGAAATTGATTGTGTGATATTAATTTTTATATGGAGTTTGCTTTATACTGTATTTTTTTATGTGAACCACCAAGAGCTATTTCTGATTGTGGCAGCATGCAAATATGTTTAATAAATAAATAAGGCAAATAATCACACCAGATGAATTTTTTTGCACTTTATGATTATAGTTAATCTCAGCCTTGCCCAAATTAATGTTGTCTGGATTGTTGAGATCACAGCTCCCAGGATTCCTAACCAACATACCCAGATATAATGTACATGATCTTCAGTTTATATAGAAGATTTGATTCATATTGGAGGCAATCTGTATGGTAGAGATCAGAGCATTGCTGCTCCAGAATATAGTTTACTGTTGCCCCAAGACAGCTCAGGTCCTTGAGGTTCAAAAGCACCCAGTTAGAACTAATTCACACAATCAAATTGGAATTTTGAGAATGGTGATCAGATCTAATAACAACTTTATGTTCAAAGCCTCATGCTATTCTCACAACACAACTTATGTGTACTGTACCATTTACAAAGCTGCTGAAAGTGAAGACCTATTACGACAATTCTTTTGACCTGTGCTGAATACTGGAAAGTGCTAGTGATCACAGTACAACAAAGAGATTTATTTGCACAGGGGACAAGACATAGAAAGAGACTACAATTTATTAATGCAAGCTTCTCTAATAGATCAAAATGTCTTGTCATATGTTGGCTAGATTCCAGTACCATTAGGACATACATCTTTAGTGGATATTAAGCTGAAGTGTAAAAGCAGGATCTGTAATTCAACACACATGATAATCTCTGTGTAGGACTATCTTCATATTAAATTATCTTGGATACTAATTAACTTTTCATAATGATAGCATTTCTCTCCAGAGGAAATATAAGATGATTGTCAGGGAAAGAACAACTCATGCATTTTCTTTTGCCTGTTTTTCATGGGAATTTGTCTAGTGGTCTCAAAAACTTATTAGTATAGATAAAAACAGTGAAGCCCATTAGTTCACCATGTTTGCCAAGATGCTTTAATCTTCCTCTTCCTCCTCGTCACCTATATTTTTATGTGTTGAGGAAGTTGTGGGTTTTTGGTTGGTTTTTTGGGGGGATCTTTTAATAATTATGGAGAAAATGTAGAATGAAACTTTTGCTTCAGAGAATGGTGTGCTGAAGACATTGATCTTATTTTTAGTATGCCCAGCTGAATTTCCAGCTCACTGAAAGAATGCTGGTCCCTGGACAGTCTTTCTTTGTGTGTTACCTTTGTTATAACCAACCCAGTTCTTACTGCAAAAGAGTAACCAAAATTAAAAACAAGTGTCCAAAAATTAAGACGTGAGTATCAAACGTTACCTGAGAAATAAGTAAATCCAAACACTATTCCTTACTCAGGAAGCATACTTTCTTGGCAGAGATCCTTATTAATGCTTTCAACAGAATCATCTGCCTTTTGATTGCCTCTGGTGTAGAGAGGCGCCATATCAGCATTCTAATCCAATTCAGGATTTGACAGTGCCCAAGGGAAAGAATGCATCAGTTTTAAGGAATCCCCTTCACACCCTACAAATCTTGGAAATCTTAACATATATAATATCTTGTCTATCTTTAAGAATCAAACGTTCTCAGGATCAACTTTCAGGACCTTTTTTAAACTATCTTTGTGTGTGTCTATGTGTGTGTGCACAACTCCTATCGAGTTTTTAAGAGGAGCCAGTTAGGGTTTGCGTTAAAATTCAGATTGGCTAATATTACATGTCAGTCAACAAATGAAATTGAATTAACTGTATATGATTAGCTATGTGCAAAAAGGTATAGCTGAAAGATGATAAAGAATTGTTCTCATGATATTTGGAATATTAGAACATGCAGATTAACATAATTTCATTTATTGTACTTTTTCCCCTTATTCACTAAAATATTGAGTAGCATTCTTAGCTTTATCAACAGTTTTCAGAAGTTACACATTTCTTAGAATGTGGGTTAGATTCAACATTTTTTATTCTGGGGCAGGATCCGAGGAGTTCATAGGATAAAGTTACTAACCAATGGGTCTGATTTAAGTAAGACTAAATCTCAAGTTCATCATCTCACTGGATTTTGCATTGTCTGTATACTGTGAAAGTAGAGTTATACGGACATTAAAACGTTTGCTGCTCAGTTTCATTATGACAAGTACTTTTTGATTGGCATTCTTAGTATGGAGACAAGCAGAACATATATCACACTGTGATTATTGTGATGGTTACTGCTATTCTGATTATGCCTGAAAATAAATCACTTGAATAACGTTGCTCATTTTTTTAATCATGGAAATAATGCACAACTTATACACAATTTATATTTTGTAAAAACAAGTAATTTGCATCATCATCTTCTATTTCATTTCTCATGAAATAATGACTTGGACATCACAAGCAACTGTTTGCTTGGATTCTCCTCCTACCTTACCCTAACCATACCTACCTATGTATATGAAATTCAGGGCTGAATTTATGTTCAGTGTTAATTTTCCCTGTTCGGGCAGTTCCCTCATTTTAACAAATCTTAGGAATGTGAATGAAAAAAATACATGGTTGCAAACCATGTATTATATGGTATTGACTGTAAACCCTTGTCAGATGTGCATTTGGTATAAATCCACCCATGGTGATCTCTCTTGATGTTCTCTTTATATGCTATTTCATATGTTAAAGAAGCAAGAGATCAGGGAGTAGTTTGTTTTTTTTTCTTACTGGCCAAAGAATGCAGTTGTAAGCAGTAAGAGAATCAAAACAGTTTTTTTCATATTTACATACTGTAGTAGTCACTTCCATATTCTCATTCCTTTACAATATGTAAATCTAATCATCTATTTTGGTTCCAACAAGAACATCTCTTATGTTAGAAACAGCCATTGCTTAACCTGCCTATTCTTCCCAAAAGAACCTCAACAGATTAGTTCCCTGTATATATCTGGATTACTGCTATTTTTAACCAGTTAATATCATAAAAACAACAATAGGGTCACATTTCCAGTAAAGAGCATCAAGACAAAATCATTTGGAGACATTTTTGAAATTCTGTTCTGCTTAAAGGATATCAATTTTAGCAGTCTCATGTATAACATTCTTCAAAGGCTAGTAGGAAAGAAAGACATCTGAGTTGATTATTGTATCAACAAAGCATTAAATTAGGTAGTCTGGTAGTGAATTACTCATTTGTTGTAAACTATAAGACCATCATATACCAACCAGAAATATTTGAGCTCCAAATCATTCTCTTCTGAGTTTTCCTCCTACATTTCATTGGGAAATCAGGTGTTTAAGCAAGGGTGTCCTCAGGGGTATCCATACAGTACGATCAAAAAGTCAATAGGGCAGCCATGACAACGTGATAGAAACTCTGCCTGGTTTTTATGTGTATCACATACTGTATGTAGTGCACACAGAAAAACAGGTGGAGCTTTGATTGCACTGTCATGGTCACCATATTGAATTTTTTTACCATACCCTGCGGACACCCCATCTGTAAGTTATAACTTTTCTGCTTAAATAGGAATTTTAAATATGATTCAGTATCCCTACTAATGCCATTTCTGGTGTGTTAAATAACTGACTTGAAGCCTAAGAACAAATGTTGCCCATTTTATGAGAGCATTGGCCTGGAAATTATTACAAATATTGCTAAAAGCCAGAGGCTTGCTGTGGCAGCAGTTAAGTAAACAGTGATAGCACATGCAAGAACCTAACTATGTTCAAAGAATACATATAATTGAAAAGAGTTTAAGAGATTAAAAGCTGTTGATATAAGATTTTAGGGTTAATGGTTTATTCAGCTGTATTTTATGTATAAATTTGGAGTAAATCAGTTCAGTGCTTTTATATCTTCAATCAGAAATCTCTTCAGATATATGTAGCTTAGAGAATTGCAAACTGTTTAATAAACAGGCTGTTTCACACATCTGATTTACCAGGGAGGTGTCTTACAATTGCATGTACATGCACAATTATTATTTGGGGCCCAGTTAGGTCTATATACTTGTTCTGCTTCTTTGGAAAGGATCATTTTTTTAATAGTAATTTTATTAAAAATTACAATTGCAAAGATTAAAACTAATGCAAACTAAAAAAATAAAAGAATAAAAGGAAAAAATAGTGCAGAAAAGAAAAAAATAGAAAGAAAAATAGAAAAGAAAGAAAAAATAAGAATATAGTAAAGACAAAGAAGAGAAATATATAAAGAAATGACTTCCGCCTTCATCACAACAAGTATAAACAAATTTTAGTAACTTATCACCTTCCCTTAAAATACAACAAATGATCTCTTCTTCCCATATCCCATCTGTTATCTATAAACAAATTCTTAAAGCCTCATCATTGAGTCCTGATCAGCTAAAGTCCATGAAGGGTTACCAGAGATAACAACATATCTATTTTAACCTTGATCAAATAAACCAACTTTATATTCCTTCCTTTTACTTTTTACTTTTTTACTTTTACTTTTTTACTTTTTTTTTTACTTTTATCTTGATTTTTAGTCCCTTCAAATAATGTCCTAAAACTTGATTTCTTTTCATTTTTTCTTTGTCCCGTCTCACAAAATTCTACAAAGCTTTAACAAGCCTCTTTTGTAAATCCAATAGGAAAATTATCCAGGTCACTCTCTTAGTTTGTTATTTGTATATCCCTTTTAATTATTAAGACATCAGCTGGTTTCTTTTGTATGTCCAGTGTAGCATCTTTTTCCATATCATTCTTGTAGCCTGTCATTTTTCTTGTCAGGTAAAACTTGTTCCTCTTCTATAACATCTTTTAAACACAGTCTATCTATAGAGACAGACACTCTTAAAATGAAGTTCTGGGTCCATTGTTCAAAAATATATTTCAGTATGTCCAATGTTAAAACATTTTGCTTCATTCTGCATTAGCAAGTCAAATTTAATTTTTTATCTCCTTTAAGCTTGAGTTCCTTCTGGTTCTCTCTAGTGTCCAACCTTCAAAGTCTTATCCTATCATTTTTTAAAAAAAGAATTCAAAACAAAAGCATTTTCCCACAGGAAGGGTTCTTATAATTAATTCCAAAATCTTAATTTCAAATCCATCTGGACCCTTAGTCCATTTGTAACTTTCCAAACTGAAAGTTCTAACCACCCTTTTGCTGTTTATCCAAAAAAATTTTTTTTCAAGTCCTTAAACTTGTATTTGACTTTTCTTTTGCTAAGGATTGAAGGAAAACTCACCCAATGTTTTCAATCCAAAGGTTCCTAATAGCTGAAAAGCAGTTAAGCAATTTCCAAAAGTGATTTAAAAAGGAAACTCAGTGTCCTTTTGAAGACACCAACCGTGGTTTGAGCAAGATGGCTATTCCCTCATCTCCCAGAACTCTAAACATGCCAGAGACTGCTGTCTTGCGGTCTTCTTGCGAGGAGCAGCTGTCTGGAGCACTTGTGGGCAATCTCAAGTCCTCTCCTTGTCTGGAGAAGAATTACAAAAAGCTGGTCTACTCACCAGCCCTTCATTCCACTGCAGGCAACAGCTCTCCTTTTAACAGAGCCATCTTCATTTAGCAATTTCTTTCCCAGAAGTTCTTTGGGAAGGGTTTCGACTGTGTTTCTTAGGTCCATAGTTGAAGTCCCATGTTGTGTTCCAAACACAAGCCTATGTCAAAAGGCTGGTGTCATTAAGATGGTCATATGTATATGTATATATGTATATATTTAGCAAAAATAAATCATTATTGAGCAGCATTACCTTACAGGATTTGTTCCTACACAGCATGGTGTTGGCTATTGGCTTTTAGTTGGCTTTTAAAGAAGATTAGACAAATTCATGGAAGATAGATCTGTCAACAGCTTTTAGCTGAAATAACTAACTGGAATTGTTCAAAGGAGTGCCTTTATAAATGCCAGCTCCTGAAAGAAGAACAATTGATGGAGTAGAATTATTGCTTTTCATTTTGTGGAACTGCTTATAGAACCATCTGGGTAGGCACTGTTGGAAACAGGATCTTTCCGGAAGGGCTGTATTTATATTTTCAGTTTAGTACTTAAAATAAATGCAATTAAAAATAAATGCACAGGTAAGTATAAGACAAAGCCTAATGCATTTGAAAAAAATATGGTCTCTTCCTTTAGAAGCAGCACCTCAGCATAATGTACTCTATTGAAAAAATACTACCTTAAGAATATGAGGTGTGAGGCTCTTTGATTTATAATTTTTCCCCTGTTATAGACTTGGCAGTATTTATTCAAATTTTCTCTGACCTATTCTTGGGATAGATTGTATACTCCAAAATTGTACAGATGCATCCATATGTAGGTGTATAGTTTAAAAATAACCATTGTCTGTATCTTTATACAACACAAGGCAGATAATTTTTTCACCAAGGTTTTCTAATGATATGGTATTTTGCTTTGCTATAAGAACCTAAGCTGTTTATGTCTAACCACTCTGAGGTTTTACCCTTGTTTATGTTATAGTGCTTACCTTTCAATGACCATAAACCTGTCAGCTGGAGGGGGAAGGGGAAATGGACTTTCAAATCCTACCACATGTGAAAATCCATGGGACCAATTACAGTAAATAATATATTGCATTTGAATAAAAGAGTCCAACTAAATGGCTATTCAATTCTTAGATCATTTTAGAGATTAAACTCACAATCAGAAAATTCAGATGGCAAACCTTGCTGGGCTGTCTCTTTTCAGACTAATATTCTTGTTTTGTTTTGTTTTTAATCACTGTATGTAATAGTACTTACTCAACTCTAGCTTTCTTTCCATTCCCTAATAGCAAATGCATTCCCTGACATATTTATTTGATATAATATGTGTAAATATATGTAGCAATCTTATTATGTAATGCAAATAAAATTTGTGCCTATACATGTGTATTTAACTACATGAGTATATTCCACACAGAACTCTAAAGTATACATTAATCAAGATAAAATGTGTTTGTCAGTACTTTTATCTCAGCCAGAAGCGTTTATTACTGGAGTCAGGATCTTGAGCCCCAACTGAGGGTAAGAAACTGGATTCTGACTTGTGGGATGCGTGACAAATCTCTTTCATGATCCTCCTCCTGCCAGGATACATATACAAAAAATATATGTGGCCTTGGATGAAGTAATGTGTGTAGCTGACTATAAAACCCTATCCTTTCGAATTCATCCTTTTTAAAGAAACCAATATTTTGCAGAGCTGCTATTTTAGAATATCACTTTCCCATGAAAAGATGCTTTTAAAAATAGGAAGGATGAGACAGAAAAATATCCAGGCATTATAAACCTGTTTAGTGTATCTTTTTTCTTTCTTTAGTATAGTTTACCATCACATAAAACCCAAGGGAGTCTGCAGCAGACGCTGTCTGTAATTTGAGCAAGAATTTTGGGGCAGATTTGTATTACTGGCTTTGTTTTTCACCCTACATACATACCATGGAGGAAAGAAAGAAACTATGGGCATTTCAAGACTAGTCTAAAAGCAGATCTGGATCAGCTGATAGATCTCTGGAGTAAGTTATGAGATAGGGGATGGTTCCCACATGCAGTGAGGAAAAAAGTGTGAGGTGGGATCCCCAGCTCTTGGGCCTTGGTGGGAAGATGCTCCCACCTGCAGTAACAGAACAGGCAGGGACTTTGGGTTTTGCCTGCTGAGGGGTGGTTGGTGTGTCAGTTTGAGTGGTATAACCCAATAACTGGCCATTATATGTGGCTGTCAAGGAGAAGTTGGGAGAAAGTTCTGGTGAGTGAATGACAGGATATTGGGGTCTGAATCATGTTACTGAGGATGGAGGTAGACTGATAAAAGTTTTGATTGATCAGGGAAGATACAGTATGCTGGGAGGCACTATATTTGCTGTTTCAGGGGAAAGAAGATAAACAATCTCTTATCAATTTCCACTTCCAGCCCAATGGCCTAAACTTGATTGCTGGATTACTAGTAATTTTGGTCTCAAGTTGCTGATGGTGAACACCAGTTGAATTTGTAACATCCCCGATCTTATGGTAGGTGAACATACATACCTGGCATGTATTTTGTCTAGTGGTTAAGGCTCCAGGCTAGAAACCAGGAGACTGTGAGTTCTAGTCCCACCTTAGGCATGAAAGCCGACTGGGTGACTTTGGACCAGTCTCTCTCAGCTCAACCCACCTCGCAGGGTTGTTGTTGTAGGGAAAATAGGAGGAGGAAGGAGTATTAGGAATGTTCCCCACCTTGAGTTATTTGTAAAAATAATAAAGGTGGGATAATAAATAAATAAATAATAAATAGTATTACCAAACCTGATTGGACAAGACCAGTGATGTCATCCTCTCAGAGATTTGCCCTCCCAAGTTTCAGGTTGTTCAGCAACCTAATAACCCCAAGGCTGAGGGAGATGGCATTAATCTTAAAAGGCATCTTACCTATGACCCAGAGATCCTTCTCCTGAACTGTGGGATATGAATGCCTGTATAGTAAGTTGGAGCAGCAGAGACAAACTAGAGATCCTGCTAAAGTATTGCTGCCTGCCAGGGTCCCTACCTGAGCTCTTAGACTTGGTTTTTACACTAGTGTTGAAACCTCTTCAACTTTTGATCTTAGATGAATCCAACCTCCATCCCCTAGTTGTCAGGTCTAGGGATGTTTAGGAGTTCATGGCCTCCATGGAACCATAGACTTTTCCCAAGTAATCTCTGGCACAACACATTCATGCAATGGCACAACACATTCATGCAACCACATGCTGGACCTGGTCTTTGCCCCAGAACATTATGGTCATGGAGAGCATTACACTTAGCCCCTTGCTGTGATCATATCTTTTCTGGTCCAGATGATATTGTTGTCCTGTTCAGACTATGAGACGGCCTGGCAGAATTACTATTAAATTCTTTATATTTACAAATAACTACAACAATGAAAGTCCTCAGAATAGATTAGACCGTGCAGTTCAGTCAAGTCCACCCAGGCAGTGGAGGATAACAAGACAAGGCTGCAGACTCAGAAGTAGAAGGAGATCATGGCAAGACAGCAAGGCAGAACTCAGCTAATCCTCTCAATGAGGCAGCAAGACCTGGTGTAGCTAGAGCACGTGGCAAGGAGAAGGTTGAGGCACAAGTGTCAGGGACTTGACTAGGCTTGACAACAGAGGCTAGGCAAGACTCTACTGGAGCATCAAGGCAAGGCTCGGATCTGGAGACAAGGCAGGACTTGGCTGGAGTGTCAAGGTGAGGCTCAGATCTGAAGATAAGGCAGGACTCGACTGGAATGGCAAGGCAAGGCTTGGAACTGGAAGCAAGGCTGGACTTGGCTGGAGCAACAAGACAAAGTGCAAATCTGGAGGCAAGGCTTGACTGGAGTGGCGTGTGAAGGAAACAGGTCCGCAACAGCAGGAGGAGCTGGCTCTGATTCCTCATTGGCTATAGGCGAAGCTCCTGACTCCGGTAAGGACTCTTCCGCAGATGCTGTGAGCTCGAAGGATTGGTTGTCTCCAGCAGTTTGCTTTTGGCGCGCGTGTCTTTTTAAGCGATCCTTTCCGCGATTGGCTCCTCTGCAGCCAATTGGGCTGCCTTTTGCTTCACATGCTTCACTGTTCTTCTCTCAAGCACTGATTGAAGGATTCAAACCTCCCTCCGAAGTTTGTCCAATCAGCATTTCCGATATCTCCCACTCTGCTGAGTCACTCCTGGTTTCTATTCCCCCAATTGCCTCTGGATAAGTTTTGTTTTCCCCTTCTGGCTTAAGATAAGTTTTGTTTTCAGAGTCAGGATCGGACTCAAACCTCACAATTGTATGCCACTATCTGTGTGGCAAGAGGGCCCATTAAGATGATCCACCCAGCATCTGATGGATCCTGATGAATGCTGGCAAGCACTTGGAGAGTTTCATTGAATGTCTGGTTAGCCATTGGCAATAGATGATCTGAAACTCTTCATGTGATTGCTCCTCAGCAGTGTCTCTCTGTCAGCTAATCCCAGCTGGTCTCTTAGTTCACCAAGGAGCTTCTGTAGATGAAGCGGAGAAGAGTTTGGAGTTTGCGAGGAATATGAAAAATGAAGCTCACATTGAAGCCTACACCATGCCCATAATGGAAGCAAAATACTGTTTCCTTATTGCATCAGCAAGCTGCCAGCCATCAGCTTCTTTTAGGGTGACAACTCCCTTTTCAGGAAGTGTTAGCATTAGGGTGATGGGTTTGCACAGCATTTTGCTGGGAAAGTCACTCAGATTTGAAAGTCTTGTCTAGAGTCCAATATGGCAACTGGGGAGCATATTGCCATACAAGTTGGGATTCCATTTCACCTGTCAACTCTAAGTAAGTGAATAGGATGCTCTATGGTGTGATCTCTGCCACCTGTGGGCTAGACTCAAGGCTGCAGATGATATGACAAACTGGATCCAGGGGCTGTCACTGCTTCCTTTGAAAAAAGCTATGGTACACCCCCTGTCCTAACAGTGAGACACACGCTGAGATGAGGAGTAGTACTCTAATGTTTATTACTGCTACATAAACAGAATCCTAACAAACTGAATAAATGTGGGAAAAACCCAGACATATAAACCCCAAAGGCTAAGGTGGGCCTGATCTGTGTCTCTTTGAATGGCTGCTTAATTCCTCAGTACTATGCATGCACTTTACAGCCTGGATGGGAGCCCCCTGCTCGCCATCCTTACTCATGACACCCCCTCCCTAACAGGCCCTCCTTGGACCAGCTATTCTTGACAATTATCATCTAATCTCCATCTTCCATTTTTGGGTAAGGTTGTTGACATGGGAGTGGGAGAGAGGAACAGCTGCAGAATACCCTTAAAGACGCAGATTACCTGGGACACTTCTAATCAGTATTCCAACCTGGGCATAAAACAGAGATGCCATTGTTCATTGCTTTAGTGGCTTACCTTTGTCAGGACCTACTGTAGATGAGTAGTAGTGTGCTCCTCCAGTGCTCTTAGACCTCTTGACATGGATACTCAACCATGGTATCCTTTTGAACTGCCTGCAAGAACTGGGAATTGAAGGTCGTTCTGCTCATTTCTTAGTACACCATCCAAATTGGTGATTGTGGGAGAGGAAAACGTAAGTAAGTAATTTTTATTTGATCAATGACCAGCACAAAATAAACAGAGAAACAGACAACAGAAAATACAAAGCAACTCTGGTCCAAAAACATCTCAAGCAGGAGAGGGCAAGAGCATAATAGTATATTATGACACTAATGTATATCTCTAAGACCAGAATAATAGTGGAAGAGGAGTGTTTGGCCCAGTGATTACACAGTTGTGAAGTGCTCCAGAGTTTGGTCCTCTCCCGACTGCTTTTTAACATTTACGTGAAGCCACTGGAAAGGGTCATCCTTCAATTTGGGGTATTATCAATATGCTGATGATACCCAATTGTGCAATGGCATCCTGGGCTATTCTGAGCTGCCACTGCTGTCTTGTCCCAGTGTCTAGAAGCTGTTTTCCTCTGCATGGAATGAAACAGGCTAAAGATGAACCCAGTTAAAATCAATTGTGGTTTGTAGATTGAGATTCACTGCCAGTTCTGATGTTGTCCCTCAGTGAGAAGACTACCCTTAAAGGAGCATACCTTTAACTTGCAGGATCCTCCTGGACTTGCAGCTACTACTGGTGGTAAGGTCAGAGCCATGGTCAGGATGGCTTTTGCATAGTTTCAACTGATGGTCCTGCACTGAGCAAGAGAACCTTGCCATGGTAACTGATTTCCTCAACACTACTCATTTGGACTACTGAATTGTGCTCTACATGGAGCTACCTCTGAACTACCCAGAAGCTGCAGTTGGCATAAAATGTTAGCTGATACTCGTTGCCTTGAGTTACTCCTGTGCTATGGGTCCTACACTGGCTTCCAGAAGGTTTCCAGGTGCAATTAAAAGTGTTGATCTTGACCCATAAAGCCTATCTTCTCCGAGCAGAATTGACCCATCAGATCCAATCTCCTGGAAGAAATTCCATTCTCTACTTCTGTTGAGGTGAGAGGGGCTGAGGCCAAGAGGAATTACTTTTCAGTAGTAGCCCCAGTCCTTCCAAACAGTCTCCCCCAGAGATCAGACACGCTCTTTCTTTAATTATGTTACAGAAGTTGTAAAGTAGAAAAGAGTAGAATTTGGTTTGTTAGTGTGCTGCTGTTGCTCTGTTCTTATTTTTATTTCTAATTCTTTAGCTTAATTTAAATTTTTTTATTCACCAGGGACATTTTAATTATGTAATGTATGTTATCACTGTTAACTGTGTGTGTAGATTATGGCAGTATACAAGTCAATAAATAAAATAAAAGTTGTATACCTTGTTTATTTGATCCTGACTTCCTTCTGTATCAT